>NC_058412.1:122005719-122123623 GCF_002201575.2 Neomonachus schauinslandi
TGTGTGTGTGAGGGGTCTCTTCTGGGCCTGGTGTGTGTGTGTGTGAGAGGGGTCTCTTCTGGGCCCGGTGTGTGTGTGAGAGGGGTCTCTGCTGGGCCCGGTGTGTGTGTGTGAGAGGGTTCTCTTCTGGGCCTTCCCCAGGAGGCTTCTCCATCACAGGCAGAAATCGCTCGCTGCTGGGGCCAGGGCTGATAGAAGCTTTTTAGTATCTCTGCTTGTGGACCAGACCCTTCCCACATTTCTTTCTTTCTTTTTTTTTTTTTTCCCTTCCCACATTTCTGTCTGCTAAAGCTCTCCTTCCCCATTTGTGTCCCCACTGTGATCATTTTGAGGGGACTTGGGAAGAGGGTATGCTGAGCACGTGTGTTGGCCTCACCATCTCGTATCACGTGTCTTCCCTTAATAATGCTACTGCCACTCGTGCTCTGGAAGAGCTTGGGGAAGGGACTTGGTCTTCCTGGATTCTCGCCTTGCTCCCCTGCCCTTCTCTTGCGGGCCTGCAGTGTGGCCTCCCTTGTTTATGAAAAAGTCATCATTGATCAGCTAATGACTGAGGAACATTCTCAAACATTCTTCCACCTGGCTGGAAGGACTATGTCCTATTCTTTCCTGTTTCTGAGGCTGGTCCTTCCTCTAAGCCTCTGATGAAGATCCTCAGGGGTATGAAGGTGGGTAGGGAAGTGCCATGGGAAGAGACCATATGCCTGGGGCTTCCTCCTTGCTGCCGAGGCCAAAGGTCAGGTGGAGGGACGGTGGGAGTCATGGGCAGTCTGTGGCAGAGTGGCTGGTGTCTTTCCCCTACCCCATCGTTCAGCCTCCTTCTCTGCCTGACAGGTTTGTAACCCCAGATCAGAAGTACTCCATGGACAACACTCCCCACACGCCAACCCCGTTCAAGAATGCCCTGGAGAAGTACGGACCACTAAAGCCCCTGGTATGTGGTGCAGCCAGGCGGGTGTGCACGGTGGGGTCTCTCGGGTCCACGTAGCTGTGTACGGCTCACAGACCCCTTTCCCTCTGAGACCTCACGCAGCCCTGAGAAGTTGCAAATACCCTGATTTTACAAATGGGGGATCAGAGACTGAGTTACAATTCATCAGACATCTCCTGAGCATCTGCAACGTGCTGGGTGGGCACTGGCTGGTGCTGGAGGCGCAGTGGCATCCTGGTGAAGCTCAGTGTGTGGGGTGGGGGTGGCCTGAAGCACTGGCACCCGGAGAACTCAGCACTCTGCAGTGCGCTTCCCGCGCCGGGGAGGAGATGGGCCTGAGCCGCGATGGCTCGAGTGTTGTGGCCAGTGGCTCCTCCCACCGAAGCCTTTGACCAACTGCCGCTGCTTTCTAACACTTAGGGAAGCCAACTTGTGGGTGGGCCTGAGGGGCCGGTGAGGAGGCACCTTCCTGGCAGTGGGCAGACCCCCCTTCTCCCCACTCCTCCCAGAGGGTCATGCTCTCCCCGGTGAAAACAGAAAGCTGGCACAGTGGGCTTTCTGAAACAGAGGCAGGTGTTCTAGAAATGACTTGAAGGTGAGAGAGAGGTTGTCAGGAAGCATTTGGCCTGTAAACAGGGTCTGTGGTGTGCCTGCCCTGCCCCCAGCATCACCGCCACGGTGTGGGGTTCTCTTGCTGTGGTCTCCCCGGCCCTGGGATGGAGCTGATGAGTGGATGGAGTTAATGAGCCCAGTGAAGCACGGGGCTATGGTTCCCAGACACTGAGATGGTGGCATGCTTTCCAGACTGGTTTGAGGGGGCACATCTGACCTTGGCAACTAAAATTAAAGCATGTAGGGACTTGTAGAGTGACTTTGCAGGGTAGCCGTCCGCTACTCCTGCTGCTCTCCCCCTTCCCTGGTCACTGCCGCCTGAGGCCAGAGGGGTCGCCTGGAACCCCACAGGCCCAAGAACAGGAAATGGAACCAAGAGTCCCCATTAGTTTGGAACAAAGGGGGTGAGGACTTAGGGCTTGTGTCCAGGTTCTGACTCCACAGCTCTGTGACCTTGGGCCAGGTGCTTACTCTCTCTGAGCCTCCCATTTCTACCTGTAGAAGATAATAGATGTTGCATGGGCTTGTGTGAGGGTGGCGGGGGTGATCTGGGGGTACTCCTGGCTCATGATGGCCCTCAGTGAGTTGAAGTCAGTGTCTGCTTGTCTGTCGTGCAAGGCAGGATAGTTAAGGGTCACAACAGAGTGTGAGGTCAGCGTCCTGGCCCCGGGCCTCCTTCCTGCCTTGCCTCGGGCAGCCGGGCTGTGGCTGGGTCCTAGAGCCTGGCTGTGCAGCCTCACGTGGGCTGCCCCACCCCACCCGCAGCCCCAGACCCCGCACCTGGAGGAGGACTTGAAAGAGGTGCTGCGCTCGGAGGCCGGCATCGAGCTCATCATTGAGGACGAGGCGAGGCCTGAGAAGCAGAAGAGGAAGGCTGGGGTGAGTGGCCGGGGGTGCTGGAGATCCCCTTCCTGCCAGCCTGGGCAGTTTGGGCCAAGGGAGGTGGAGCCATGAGGAGGTAGGGAGAGAGTGGGGAGGGGGTGAGTCTGGGAATAGCTGGTAAAAGTTGGTCACTGGGGAAGGTGGAGCTGCAGCCCCTGACCTTTGTTGCCCAGAGTGGTTATCAACAAAACCCACCAAAGTGAGGCCCTGGTGCTCAGGACCTTCCCCTTATCTCCTCTGAGCTAGGCCCTTCCTTAAGCAGCACTCACTGTGTTTGGACCCTTCTAAAGTAGGCTCTGGGCTGGGTGCAGTGGATAGGATGGTGACACAGACCCAGGTCACTCCCTCCTGGAGGTGAGGGGGCGGAGGCAGATACTAGACAAACACACCAGTGACCCTCGATGCACACAGCAGTAAGGGAGTAAGTAGAAAGGGACACAAAGAGAGGATTTAGAGGGAAGTCCTCAGACGAAGTCAGCCACGCATCTGAGCCGTGTGAGCCAGGTGGGGCACAGTTGGTTCAGGTGAGGTGGAGAGCTGGTGGGGACACTGGTCAGGGACACCTGGGTGCAGCGTGCAGGGCAGGGGTTGTCCCAAGCCAACCCAGAAGCCACGCCCCCGCTGCACCACGTGTGTGGTTTCCTGAAAGACGGATTCCATGTCCCCCTTTTTTGCACAAGCTTTCTTCTGGGGAGAGGTGGGAAGATGGGAATGCGCCAGACGGGTGTGTGGGGAAGGTGGGCAGTTGGTGTGGGAGGGGCCCATGGGGCAGGGGCCCCTGGGTGTGTAGGTTCAGAGAACTTGACCCAGGGCCCTCCCTGGCCTCTCCGTGTCAGGTGGTGGTTCTGAGCCATGGCAGCATCTGTTTAGGGTGTACTGCTAGGTTGCGGGGTGCGTTAGTCCCAGAGCTCCTCCCCTGTATTGGAGCTGACCCCTGACCTGCTGATTGGAGGCACAGGTGTGGGGCTCGGTATTCCTGTAGCAGGCCTGTGTCCCTCAGTTTTACATGTCTGGGTTCCTCGTCTGCAGGTGGATATTTGAAGTGTAACTTGGATGATTCTCTCCTGGGCCTGTTTAGGGGTGTGTTTAGCGTGTTAGAGGCCTGGGGGCTGTGCATGGTCCATTTGGGGATGAGGAGTGGGTCTCTGGGTGGAGGTGTTTGTGTCTTGGCTCCCTGTGGTTGCATCTGGCAGGACGGTCTGCCCTGGGTGCTAAATCTGTGATGGGGCCAGGGTCTCCTGGTCTACCTGCACACCGCCAATCCTTGCCAGCCGGGGACCTGGTTCGAAGGCTCCACTGCATCAGGGTGTGGCTCTGTGACCAGGGTAGTTGGGGCAGTCGTCCCCAAAGTGCTGGTGGTGACTCGGGGGAATCCCAAACATCTGCTCTGTCTCCCTCCTCCCCACCCCTAGCTACGGCGGAGCCCCATCAAGAAGGTCCGCAAGTCCCTGGCTCTTGACATCGTGGATGAAGATGTGAAGCTGGTAATGTCCACGCTGCCCAAGGTGCTGTCCTTGGTAAGGGGTCTGAGAGAGAAGCTGCCCCGTCACCTGCTCCCCCTGCCCAGAACTGCAGAAGGCTCCTCTGCCTCAGGGAAGATGGAGTCTCCCTGGAGGCCCTCTGCCTTTAGAACCCTTTAGCTGTGAGGGGACCCTGGTAGTGGAGTGGTCTGGTGGTTCGCGGACTGGGCTCTGGGTGTCAGGCTCGGCTGTAAGGGGCTGATGGAGAAAGTGGGGCTGGGCACCCACCCCCCGATTTCAGTCAAGGCAGCTCTGCATATGTCTTTCACAGAAGGATTTATAGCATTGCTAGAGTTGTATTTCTAGAACATGTTTGAAAACCATAGATATGGGTCCCCAGCACCTTCTCATGGGGGTGACATGGAGAGAATTGGTGACGTGGAGAGGGTCCGTGATGTTCCTCAAGGCACAGCCAGGTGGTTGGGGCACATCAGCCCTGGGAAGGGTGCTGTCCAGCTCCAGGCTGAGCTCAGGAAGGGGGCTGTTGTCGACAGAGCCTGCCCTCAGAAAGTACGCCACATTGTTGATCCCTTGCAGCTGACAGTGGGGTGCATCGCCCGTTGGGAGGCAGTCAGAGGCTTGGGGGGATGCAGGGGGCATGAGACAAAGGATTGTCTGATCAGATCCTGCAGATCTGGGGAGTTAGGACTGCTGCAGCCATAGCCCTTGCAGATTGCAGAGAAGCATCACTGGGCAGGGAGCCCCACCAGGCTGGGGACTTAGTACCGTGCAGCCATACCTGCAACAGGCATCGCCTTGGGCACGTAAAATACTTGTCAAACAGTAAAGCTGTGTGGTTAAGTAGTTTAGAACATGGGATTTGAGGTGGGGTGGGCCTGGCGGAGTCCCAACGCTGGCTCTTGCTCTCTGGGATCTCTTAGTTTTCTCAAGCCTCAGGTTCTTTTTTATCAGAGCACCAAGCCCAGCAGAATATTAGGATGGTAAAGGTCAAGCAGAGCCAGGAGGCGGGCCCGGCTGGGGGCACTTTGTGCAGCTCTGTGTGTGCTGGTTGATGCTGGCATCTGTGACTGATGGAGATTTCTGGTCCCAGGAGAAACTAGGCCTGTCGGGGAGGAGCCAGCTCCATGGAAAAGGGATTGGCATTATTGGGCATCTATTAGGTGCCAGGCTCTGAAACAGGCACTTGACAGAGCAGTCCCCATCTGGAAGAGGACCCGAGGCTTAGAGAAGTTAATGTCCTGCCCAAGATCCAATAGCCCGGGGGTGGAGCTGCTGGGCTGTGACTGGTTTCCTTCCTTCCCACCACGCTTGTGGCAGAAGGGTGAGTCTGGCTCGGCTTTCATTGCAGCCGACAAATGTCCTGTCAAGCTCCTCCAGCCTCACGGTGCCAGGCATCAAAGAGGACACCAGCCTCCTCAACGAGGGCTTCCTGCAGGCCAAGCCCGAGAAGCCGGTGGCAGCCCCGAAGCCCCGAAGCCACTTTCCAGCACCTGCCCCTGTGAGTGCCGGCCACTAATGTGGTGTTACCCGTGGGGACGTCGCCCGGGCTGTTGCCTCTGCCTGAATGCCCTGCTCAGGCTCTGTTTGCTTGATTAGCTGATGCTTCAGATCTCAGTCTGGACGCCGCTCCCTCAGGGAGGGAACCTGTGTGCTGGAGAGCCCCTCCCACCCCCCATGAGCCCCTTTATTATGGCGTGGTCTCACTTGTAATTAATCATTGTCTCTGTATTTAGTTGCTTAGCACATGTCTGTGCTCAGGGGCAGGGGCTGCCTTGGCTGCTCGCACCTCACTGTCTATTGGAATTTCTCGCTGCTCCTTCCCACTGGCCTGCTTGGCTGTCGCTTTTCCACGTGAGGAGGCTCATGCCACATGGGCAGGGGCACGGCCATGTTGCCTGGTCCATCCTCCTTGCTTTACATCTGAGGAAGCCCAGAAACGGGAGAAACTTCCCCAGGGCCACCGGGAAGGTGGAGGGAGCACAAGAATACTTGTGGCTTCAGAAGGGAGGAAGGTCATGGAAATATCCCCCACTCCTCCTGGCCATGCTCACAACGTTCACTGGGAGCGTGCTGCCTCTGCCTGGATGGTAACTCTCTTCCTTCCTCGCAGATGACCAGTGCCTGGAAAACAGTGGCCTGTGGGGGCACCAGGGACCAGCTCTTCATGCAAGAGAAAGCCCGGCAGCTCCTGGGCCGCTTGAAGCCCAGCCACACGTCTCGGACCCTCATCTTGTCCTGAGGGACTTGGTGGTCACGAGCTCATTCTTGTGTTTACAGGGGGCTGGGGGGACCGAGGTTGGTCTGTGAATCTGAGAAAAATGCTCAGATGACCACCTGCAGGGAGCCTTCTGCCACCAGCCCCTCCCCAGACTGCTCAGGTGGAGGCAGAGCAGGGCCACCCGCTGTCCTGTCTCCGAGTCCAGCAGTGGCTGTGGGCGGTTCCTGGTGCTAACAGAACAAAGTCCCACCCCTGGGCCTGCCTGGTCCTCTTCCCAGTGCCACAGGGAGTCCCATTAGCTCCTCCCAAGCCCTGGTCAGGTCTGGCCTCATCTCAGACCCCTGCTTAGAACAGGGGACGTGGCCAACGTGCTCCTTCCCTCAACCTGTTAGTACGTTTTCTTGAAAAATAAAATTCCCTTTTTCCTTATGCTGTTGTAGACTCCAGCTTTCTCCTGTCCCCTGCTTGTGGTTTCTTGGTCACTGGGTTGGTTTCCTGGTGACTGTCTTTGGGGCCTTGAGGGATATGGAGACCTGGGCCCACCTCAGAGCACAGCCTTGTCTGCACAGCCCAGGTCTGGGGCTCTGGATGCCTTTCTCCCAAGGGGCCCAGTGTGCTGGGGGCAGTTTCATCTGCACCCAATGGCTGTCTCAAAGCTCTGAGGATTCTTGGCTGTTAGCAGGGAGGGGAAGGTGCATCAGGACCCTGCTTGGCCTTGCCATGGATGGCTGACCTGGCCTGCCATGAGCCTAGCCCCCAGGTGAGACTGGTAAACAAGGAGTGGCCAGCAGCTGGGCAGAGCTTCCTGGCCATAGTGGCCTCAACTTGCCAAGGCCATGGCAGCAGTCGGGGCCTGCGCTGTGGTCCACCCTGATCATGGTGCAGTGGGCTGACCGGCACTTAGCTGGAAGCTGGGGATTGAAGAAGGGTGGGTGCCAGGTTTGAGAAGGTCTGGACTAGGGAGTGAGGTGTTAAGCAGTGGGGTTCATGGGATTTGGCATGTGGCCATGCCTGGGGGCTGAGGTCTCAGTTCACCACAGGATGGGTACCTGCTTGGGACCCATCTCTAGACTCTTGCGTCAGTGCCTCTGGTTCCCAAGGGAGGCTTGGGGACAGATCCTCTTGCTGGGGGCCCCTCCTCTAAAGAGGACTGGGAAGTAGGACACCGGGGTTGAAGTCTGACTGACACACCCCTGCCCTGCTGAAGTTGCACATGGGGTCCTGTCAGCATGGCAGAGCCCTCCCCAGGTGGCCCTCAACCCAGTCACACACAGTTGTGCTCAGTTTGAGCCTGGTTGAGTCCTGGTTCCTGCTTCAGAGCCAAGGCCTGGGAGTGAGACTAGGGCTCCTTCCTGCAGCTCTTGCAGCTGAGCTGGATACTCATCAGTTCCATGGCTGGGCCACACCTGCCACGTGACCTTGTGCCTTTGCTGATTTCCTGGCCTGGACTCCTGTCCTCTGTCCCCCACCCCCAACTCTCCCTTGATGACCTGCAGAGCCCAGGCTCCATCACTGACTGTTCCTGCAGGGCTGTCAGCATTGATGGGTGACTCCAGTGAGGGTGGGGACCAGGGGATCTTCATCTCCAGGGTTCACAGGCAACTCAGTCTGTAAACACCTACATTAAAGTCAGATGCAGCAAAGCCTCTGGGACAACCTGCCCTCCAGTCCTCCCACCCTGGAGTTGGTCATAGGCTCCCAGGGGTGATTCCTAGGCAGGTGGTCAGTGGTTGCACCTTAGTGAGTTGGCCTACAACCCACCAGGGGCTTTCCACCAGTGCCTGCTCCTGGCTGCCTCTTCCACCGACGCCCAGGGCTTGCCCTGAAGCTCTTTCCTGTCCTCTGAGGGAGGCAGCCCTGCTAACTGCAAACCTGTTAACTTGGCACCTCCCGTGAACTCTGCACTGGAACTGTTCTCTGCTTCGTGCATTAAATGAACAGGCATCAAGGGTCCCCCTGTGCCTGGCGTGGTTCTGGTGCTGAGGATACAAGAATTAACCCAAGACTCTCCCAAACAACCTTATTCTCAGAGGGCTTAGATTCTGGAGAGTACCGACAAGCTATAAGCCAACATCTATACACAACATGCCAGAGGTTAAGAGGGGCTTTGAAGAAAGAAAGCAGAGGAATAATGAATGGCATGGGGGCCAGGCCGCGTGCTAAGAGGAAGGAGAGGCTTGAGGGAGAAGGCTGGCCGCAGCCCCTGGCCACCATGGGGACCCGGAGGGAGAGCCCACAGGGGCGGGCGGGGGCGACTGGTTGCCAGAGTCGGTGCTGACAGCCCCTCTGTGGTTTGACTGGGAGTGTGGGGGTACACAGTGCTCCAGTGGGCTCTGCAGCCCGTGGCTGCCCTGGAGAAATGGGGTCACATCCGGGTTGATCCCGGGCCCAGTGTTTCCTAGGCCAGTGTGACAAGCAGGAAGGAGGTAAGCGCTGAGGTGCCGAGCACCCGGGGTCAGGGAGGGAGTATGTGAGACGATAGTAGGAGGGAAGGGTGGGGTTCAGTTAGGATGGCAAAGTTGAGTGTTCTGACAAGATCCAGACGCTGGCTCGGCATCTGCTGGCTAATACGGCCTGGAAGTGAAGGAGAGAGGGTCAGACGCACAGAGTCTATGGAAGAGGATTCCAGTAATGGCCCCTAGAAAACAGCTGCTCCCTGAAGCCACGCCCACGCGGCTCACGTGACTTGCTTTGCCCAATGGGAATCCCCTAATTGCCCCGTGAGGGATTGTGGGAGAGTCTGCTGAGAGAGGTGGGAACGGTGGTTCGCAGTTTTAGCAGAGTCCGGTCGCGTCAGCCAGGCGGTCCTAAGCTGTCCAGCCTCACCTGATCTGGCCCCGTCCAGAAGAACCGCCCGACCGAGCCCGGACTCATGAGCAGCAGGAACTCGGTATTGTTTTAAGTCCCACGCTGTCACGGGGAACTGGGGCGTGTGGGTACTTGTATGGTCAGGACACTGGCCCGGTGTGCTGGCCCTCACGGAGCGGGAGGCTGCGGCCGAAGGTTCAAGCCGGACCCGCACGAGGGTGGAGGAGCAGGGCTGCTCAGGCTTGGCCGTGAGCAGCCCACGTCCCAGTCACGAAGAATTCCGAATGGGACACCGGTGTTCTCAACTCGAGGTTGTTGCTGGGGGTCGGAAGCAGGCCAGGTCCCCCGGGGAGGAGTGGGGCGGGTGGACATCGTGTGAAGCTGTGGGGACTTAGGTTTAGGTACAGGGCGTCTGTGTGATGTTTGAGATACGTAGTACATTTATTTGCATTTTATATCTCCCCTTTAATAAAGGGAATTGTCTTCTAAGATGCTTTTAATACATTTTGCCTCTTTTTATTTTTTATTTTATTTATTTATTTTTTTTAAGATTTTATTTGCGAGAGAGACAATGAGAGACAGAGAGCATGAGAGGGAGGAGGGTCAGAGGGAGAAGCAGACTCCCTGCTGAGCAGGGAGCCTGATGTGGGTCTCGATCCCGGGACTCCAGGATCATGACCTGAGCTGAAGGCAGTCGCTTAACCGACTGAGCCACCCACGCGCCCTTGCCTCTTTTTAAATTAAATTTATTTTTATTTTAAAGATTTTGTTTATTTGACAGAGAGAGCGCACAAGCAGGGGAGAGGGAGAAGCAGGCTCAATGCGGGACTTGGTCCCAGGACCCCGGGATCATGACCTGAGCGGAAGGCAGATGCTTAACGACTGAGCCACCCAGGCGCTCTTCTTCTTTTTTTTTTTTTTTTAAAGATTTTATTTATTTATTTGGGACAGAGAGAATGAGAGACAGAGAGCATGAGAGGGAGGAGGGTCAGAGGGAGAAGCAGACTCCCTGCCGAGCAGGGAGCCCGATGCGGGACTCGATCCCGGGCCTCGATCCCGGGACTCCAGGATCATGACCTGAGCCGAAGGCAGTCGCTTAACCAACTGAGCCACCCAGGCGCCCCAGGCGCTCTTCTTTTTTAATTTTAAAAGCCTCCCATGAAATACAAGTGATACAGAAGTGTATGAATTAAAATGCAGACGGTCCGTCTCATCCATCCACCCCCATTTTCCTCAGAGGTAACCACCACTAATGGTCTAATAAAGGGCTTCCCGAATTCTGCACATGAATCACATTAGGATCCTGTTAAAATGCAGACTTTGGTCCAGGAGGCTCTCAGGTGGTGCTTGAGGTGCTGCATTTCTAAGAAGTTTCCAGGTGATGCTGAATTGGGGACTGCACTTTGAGTAGCAGGGATTAATGGTACTAATCGTTCGATTAATCAACATCAGTGAGATGTCTGGGGCCATTGCTGTCTTTTCTTTCCTGGGCTCCACAGCATTTCACAGTTTCACTCACTCCAAGACCTCAGTCTTGGCAGATTCAGGGCAGTTTGTGCCATGTGGTTTCTATGGTGATAGCCACCTGGGTCCCCTCCACCTGCCTGCGTTTCTCAGGCAATGGGACATCCACTTGGGAAAGGGCCCGTCTACTTGCAGTTACACCTGTGTTACTGGCTTATTGTATGACTGCCGTTTGCATGTAACTTCCAAGAGAGCAGGGATGCTCCCTGCCATGTTCATGGCTTTATCCCCAGCACTCATCAGTGCCTGACACATAGGTGCTAGAGTAGGTGCTCAACAAATACTTCTTGAATGAATATGAAAATCAAGAGGGATCAGTGATGCTCTGGCCATTGTTGGGCATTCATGAGCTAAGGATCTCTTGTTGGACTACTCAAGGTGGAGTTGTCCTCTTTTTTTTTTTTTTTAATTTTATTTATTTATTTTTTTTTGAGAGAGAGAGCGCAGTGGGGAGGGGTAGAGAGAGAGGGAAAAGCAGACTCCCTGCTGAGCAGGGGGCCCGATGTGGGACTCCATCCCAGGACCCTGAGATCATGACTTGAGCGGAAGGCAGATGCTTAACAGACTGAGCCACCCAGGCGCCCTGATCAAGGTGGAGTTGTCCTCTTGCCAAGACCAAAAGAAGACCTGAATTTCTGCTGTGTGACGGTAGGGACTGACCAAAAAGCATCTGTGGTAAGAGTTGTGTGTGCACCTTGACAGACCACCCCTCCTTCCACTCCAGCCACCCAGACACAGCCCCTTCAAGAGCCCGGAGGCCCTTCCCAGAGTCATGCCCACCTCTTCCCAGATGCAGGCCTCCCTGTCCCAGGCTGGACTGTGTCCTCCATCAATACTCAACCTGTGCTGGGGTGCCCAGAGATTAAAGTGACTCCAAAGGCCTGATTGACAGTCTCTGCTCCTGATAATCCCAGATCCCTTCTACATGCCAGACTCAGTTTTGTTCTTTTTTTTTTTTAAATTGTGCTTAAATACATAACAAAGTTTACCATCTTGACCTTTTCTAAGTGTACAACTCAGCCATGTTAACTCCATGCACGTTGTCATGCAACAGATCTGTAGAATTTTTTCAGCTTCCAAAATTGAAACTGTACTCATTAAACAACTCATTTCCCCCTCCCCCAGTCTCTGGAAACTGCCATTCTACCTTCTATTTCTATGAATTTGACTACTCTGAGTATCTTGTATAAAGTGGAATCATACAGTATTGTCGTTTTGTGACAGCTGATTTAACTTAGCATAATATCCTCAAGGTCCATCCCTGTTGTAGCTTGGGTCAGAATTTCCTTCCATTTTTAGGGCCGAATAATATTCCACTGCACGTAGAGACCACGTTTTAGTTACGCATTCATCTTTCTGTGAATGGACACTAGGGTTGCTTCCATCTCTTGTCTGTTGCGAATGATGCTGCTATCAACATGGGTGAGCACGTATCTCAAGATCCTACTTTCAATCCTTTCGGCTGTATACCCAGAAGTGGGATTGATGGATCATATGGTAATCCTATTTTTAAATTTAGTTGTTTTTATTTTGTTTCAATTAGGTTTTTGGTATTTCTAAGAAAAGCTGTGCGCTGGGCCACGAAAGCTTTTGCAGTGATGGTGTGACTCTGTCACCACCTGGTGGCCATTGGTGTGTTTGCAGCAACAGGTAAAGGTGGCCATAGCAGTTTCTTGTAGGTCTTGGAAAAGTCCTTGAGGCATTTTTCTGCTTCTCAGGCCTTCTCTTCAGCATCCTCATCAAGCAGATGTCTGGGCTTTGCTTGAACACCTCCACTGATCGGTAGAGGTGACTTTATTACTCAGTAGCCAGCTCCATTGTTGGACAGCAATTGTGAAGAAAAAGATTCTTTATTCAGAGAAAAAAATCATCCCCTCTTTGTAATATCAAAGTACGAATGACTAGGGTACGTGGAAAGTTGGTCTGTGGAGCAATCAGCGTGCCAGGACAGGTCGTCGATAGGCCAGAATTACCTGGGGAGTCTGGCCCTAGCATGAATCAAATCTATCCTGTTCACATAGATCACCGAGTCTCTGATTTAGTAATGATAGTGATTCAACCCTAAGATGGGTGTTATGTTTCCACCTTTGGCCATGTGTGTTTTAAAGTAATTAAAGCTAAGTTTTGATATGAATTAAGAATCAGACTTTTCACTGATGTAGACTGGTGGTCTCAGCTGGTCAGGATGAAGGTGTTTTACCTGTATGTTAACTAGGGCTGCCCTGTAGGTATCTAGGTTAAAGTATGCATCGAATGGGACCATCTGACAAGGACAGGTGTAAAGCCTGAGTCACAAATGCCCTTCAGAAAGGCATAATTGAGAATATGTCTCTCCCCTTTCTGGGAGAGTCCCTGCACGCTGCCCAGAGAGCAGCCCAGCCTGGTATCCAGGAGGTGCTCAGTAAATGTCTCATTCTGCCATGAAGGGATGTGGCAGTGAGAAAAGCCTTGGGCAGCTTGGACCAGAGGGGTGGGGGAAGCTTTATCACTTTTTTTTGGTGTTGATGTCTATCTTAATTGTGTTCCCTGTGGTTAGGGAACATAGTCTGTGTGGTTTCATATCTTTGGAATTTGTCAAAACTTGCCTTATGGTCAAGCATATGATCAATTTTATAATTCCTCATGCATCTGAAAAGAATGTATAGTCTGTAGGCATTGGGGGCAGTGTCCCATTTTTGTCATATGCTAATCCTGTTGTCTAAATATCCAATATCCTATTTTTTTTTTTTTAAGATTTTATTTGTTTGTCAGAGAGAGAGCGAGCTCAAGCAGGGGGAGCGACAGGCAGAGGGAGAAGCAGACTCCCTGCTGAGCAGGGAGCCTGATGTGGAACTTGATCCCAGGACCCTGGGATCATGACCTGAGCCAAAGGCAGACGCTTAACCGACTGAGCCACCGAGGTGTCCCTGTCCTTGTTTTTTGTCAGCTTTTTGTAAACCTAGATTAGTCAACCTCCAAATGACGCATGGTATGAATGTTGTCTCTAGCTGCTGAACATTGGGGTGATTTGTTACTCAGCATTATTGTGAAAACTAGCTGATACACAAGGTAGACTTGTGTTCACTCGAAAGCCCTGGAAAATGGATAGTGCCCCCTGGGCTCACCTGGATGGAGGAGGAACTTAGGAGACCTGGAGTTCTCAGAACTGGGCTGGAAATGAGTGCAATGAAGGGTTCTGGAATCCAGAGCCATGTGACTATGCCTGTGTCTTAATTGTTCCCCAGGATATTGGGCTAGCTTTCTCAGGCTCTCTGACTTTGGATCAGATAGACCTGGATGTGAATCCCTGCCTAGCTGTTACTGGCTATGTCTCGTCCCTCCTCTGAGCCTTGGAGTTCTCATGATAAACTGGGGAGAATCTTTGGCCTGTCGGAGTTGTTGAAGGGGCCGGAAAGAACACTGGCACACACTTGCGGCTCAGGAAATAGGGCTCTTAAGATGTTACTACAAAATTCTTTGTCATCCCTTTCTTTTGCTCAAGAAAACCTGCAAAGGAGGAGTTTGTATGGAGTTCCATGCTTCAGTGGAGTGCTCCAAGGGGAGGTTACCAGGTAGGGCTTGGGGCAGGGCTTGAGCCAGTCTTGACTTGGCAGGTTGCACTTTAGTGTGCCCTGTTCTGTGTCATCATCTGCTTCATAGTTATCAGCTGGGGGCATGGTGTAGTGCAGGAGAAGCAGCATAGGCATTAGGCATGGGTTCAGTATTGTTTTTTTTTTTAAAGATTTATTTTAGAGTGAGAGCGAGAGAAAGAGCGCATGTGTGCGAACAAGTGGGGGGAAGGGCAGAGGGAGAAGGAGAGAAGCAGACTCCCCTGCTGAGCGAGGAGCCTGACATGGGGCTTAATCTCACAATGTCGAGGCCATGACCTGAGCTGAAATCAAGGGTGGGACGGACGCTTAAATGACTGAGGCACCGAGGTGCCCCAGTATAGGTTCAGGTTTTAAAGACTTTTCGTAAAAGTTCAACATACAGAGAGCAAAATGCACAAATTCCAAGTGCATAGCTGGATGAATTTCCACAAAGTAAACACAGTCATGTAGCCAGCACCCACATCGAGAAATACAACATGACCAACACCCCAGAAACCCCCTCCTCACCTCAAACACCATAGATTTGTGTTGCCTTTTTTAATTTTAGTTTTTATTTATTTTTAAAGATTTTGTTTTTAAGTAATCTCTACACCCAGTGTGGGTCTCAAACTTACAACCCCTAGATCAAGAGTCCCGTGCTCTACTGACCAAATCAGCCAGGCACCTATTTTGCCTTTTTTTAAAACAAAAACCAAAACGTTGTGTAAACTGAATTTCATATTACAAAAGATTTACCCATGTTGATCTGGGTAGTTACAATTTGTTTATCCTCGTGACTGTATAGTATTCCATGATATGATTTTTGCAGAATTTACCCATTCTCCTAAAGGACATGGGGAAAGTTTCTGGATTGGCTATTATAAACAGAGCTGTTGTGAACAGCTTGTCCTAATCTTTTGGTGAGCTCATGTACACATTTCTGGTTTATACATATCTAAGAGTGGAATTGCTGGGGATGGGCTCAAATTCATTAGGCCACTTGCTACTTATGAGCTTTGTGAACCAAGGCATGTTATGTAGCTTCTCTGAGACTCATTTTTCATATCTGTGTATTGGAAATAAAAATAGTTGCCCCTCTCTGTTGTCACAGGTCTTTTTTATTTTATTTATTTATCTGAGAGAGAGAGCACGAGCCAGGGGTGGGGGGCAGAGGGAGAGGGAGAAACAGGCTCAGAAACAGGCTCCCTGGAGCCTGACACGGGGCTCCATCCCAGGATCCTGGGATCACAACCTGAGCCGAAGGCAGACACTTAACTGACTGAGTCACCCAGGCACCCCTGTTGTCACAGGTCTTTTTTTTTTTTTTTAAGATTTTATTTATTTATTTATTTGACACACACAGAGAGAGAGAGAGAGAGCACAAGCAGGGGGAGCGGGAGAGGGAGAAGCAGCCCCCCCCCCTGAGCAGGGAGCCCGATGCGGGACTCGATCCCAGGGTGCTGGGATCATGACCCAAGCTGAAGGCAGACGCTTAACCATCTGAGCCACCCAGGCACCCTGCTGTCACAGGTCTTAGTAAAACAGTATCTGCAAGGCACCTGGTCCCAATGTAGCTCTCCTTTCTTTCCTCCTTCCTCTGTCATGCTAGAGCCCCCTCTGCCCTAGGACACAGCTCTTCTTCTAGGCTCCCCCTTTGCCAGGAGTCCTTGACATGAACTTGGAAAGCTTGCCTGCTGCCCAGGGCTGGTGGGTGCTTTTCCCTGGCCATGGGCTCTCCTTTGTGATTCAGCCACTGGTGCCCAGCCCATCGCTAGCTTGCTGTGGTCACCATCACTGCTAACAAATGTTTTTATGATGGTCTCAGTAAGCATGTGGCTTGTAGCCAGTGTTCTCTGGAGACTGGCCCAGGAGAGGCAAGAAATGAGGACTGAGGAGAGGGAACAGCTGGTTGAGATCCAGCCCAAGAATTTATAACAGACATTCCTTTCTTGCCTGGTCTTTCTTCCCTGATGTCCAGGCAGGAGTTTTTCTTAAGCCCTTTTATTCCTTATTTTTCCTAAAACACCTCAGGTCATGCCATGTGGGTCCGTGGGCCAACTGGAAAACTTGCCTACAGGGGGCTCTGTCAAGATAGAGCTTACTTCTATCTCTGTGTAATGGCTTCCTGGAGCATTGTGTTGGGAAAGATTCTGAAGTATTGTCCAGGCTCAGGAAAGTGCTGTGATTGATTAGTTATGTCTGTTATATGCATGGGAGGTGGTGACGGCGGCACACATTTCATGTATTTACTTCTATCTTTGGCTTAAAGGTGTTGGTTAGTATTGCTCAGAATAGACATGTATTTGGTTTAAAGAGGTAAATGGAATGTTTTTTAATAGGTGGGTTAAGTCTGTTTTCATTTATATGACTACTGACATATTTGGATTGATTTCTACCATTTTATTTTATGTTTTCCCCTTTTCTTTGAATTTATTTATTTATTTATTTATTTTTAAGATTTTATTTATTTATTTGAGACAGAATGAGAGAGACAGAGAGCACATGAGAAGGGGGAGGGTCAGAGGGAGAAGCAGGCTCCCTGCCGAGCAGGGAGCCCAATGCGGGACTCGATCCCGGGACTCCAGGATCATGACCTGAGTCGAAGGCAGTCGCTTAACCAACTGAGCCACCCAGGCGCCCTTTTCTTTGAATTTATTAAGTTTTCTGTAATCTGGTCTGTTTTCTCCTCTTGCTGGTTTGAATTACATAAATATTTCTCTGATTTTAGAAGCTATTTAAAACTTTTTAGATTTTTTAATTAATTTGACAGAGAAAGAGAGTGAGAGAGCACAGCAGGCAGAGGGAAAAGCAGACTCTCCACTGAGCAGGGAGCTCGCCGCGGGGCTCAATCCCAGGACCCTGGGATCATGACCCGAGCCAAAGGCAGACGCTTAACCAACTGAGCCACCCAGGCGCCCTATTTAAAACTTTTTAATATGCGTGTTTGTTACTGTTTCTGTCCTTCTGAATGATGCCCTTTCCTGGCCTATTTTCATTGAGTTTTGTTTTTCATTTTAAATGCAAAATTGATGATTTTCTTGGTTGATTAACTTTGTGTACATATTTTATAAATTCACTTACTCAGCATTGTTCCTCTTATCTCATTACATTTTCTTTTTGCTAAGTAATACCACCTCCATTTCTGCTACTAGTAGGTAGCATTAGTTGAGAGCTTCCTGTATGCTAGACACTGTCCTGATAATCTTACATGTGTTAAATCCCTTAATCCTACACAGAGTCCTGGGAGTTTGTCATCCCTACCCTGTGGATGAGGAAACAGAATCACACGAAGGTTAGGTTATGCCCGAGATCTAGCATTAGGAAGAGTGGAGCTGGGCTTCAATCCTGGCTATTGTGTTGCTCTTTGCTTTGTGTGTGTTTAAATTTTTTGTTTTGAAATCATTTTAGGTTTACAGAAAACTTGCAAAGATAGTACAAAGAGTTCCCATATACTCCTCACCTGGCTTTCCCTAATGTTAACATCTTACAAAAGCATCATGCATTTAACAGAACTAAGAAGTTTATATTGGTACAATACTAGTAACTAAACTACAGACTTTATTTGGATTCACCAGTTTTTCCATTCATGTCTTTTTCTTTTTTTTTATTATTATGTTATGTTAATCACCATACATTACATCATTAGTTTTTGATGTAGTGTTCCATGATTCATAGTTTGCGTATAAGACCCAGCGCTCCATGCAGAACGTGCCCTCTTTAGTACCCATCACCAGGCTAACCCATCAGTCATGTCTTTTTCCTGTTCCAGGATCCAATCTGGGATCCCACATTGCATTTAACGTATATACTTGTATTTTAAAAAACCTTTTTAGTATGGAAGATTTCAAAGTTATATAAAAATGGAGAGAATAGTAAGATTTACCTATCACTCAGCTTCAACAACGATTAACTCATGACTAATGTTTAATTCATGTCCCAAACCAAATTACTTTTTTCTTTTTCCTGGTCCTGGTGGCCTATAGTTTATAGATGTGTGCCCTACAGATCACCTTCTTATTTCACCTGCTTCCTATATGTTCATGCACTTTATTAATCATGGAGTTTCTAAAGCCAACACCTAGAACAACTTCAACAACTTCCTCCTCCTCCTCTTCTTCCTCCTCCTCTTCCTCCACTTCTTCTTCCTCCACTTCCTCTTCCTCTTCCCCTTCCCCTTCCCCTTCAAAATCTTTATTTCACACTTTGTAGAAAGAATTGAAGGGCCCAGGAGTGGCAAAGTTATGATTACTTAAAAATAACTTAGTTAAGGGGCACCTGGGTGGCTCAGTCGTTAAGCGTCTGCCTTCGGCTCAGGTCATGATCCCAGGGTCCTAGGATCGAGTCCCGCATTGGGCTCCCTGCTCCGCGGGAAGCCTGCTTCTCCCTCTCCCACTCCCCCTGCTTGTGTTCCCTTTCTCACTGTGTCTCTCTCTGTCAAATGAATAAATAAATTAAAAAAAAAAAAAACTAAAAAAAAAATAACTTAGTTAAGATTTCCTCCTGAAAAACTTTCAAAAGACTTAAGTCTTTTGCTGATTAAGAAAGTGTATTTTAATTCTTTGGCCAGGTAATCTATTCACATATATTCACATGTGAAAGGTACTGAAGGGTTGCGAGCAACACTGTGGCAGATGGTTGAAATTGTCTGACACAATATGAGCAAGAAGGTCTAACCTATTCCGGTGTTTCCTCCTCTGTGAGACCAACTGTTAGGTAGACTTAAAGTGTTCCAGCTGTTGGCTAAAGTGCGGTTGAGGTATGCCCTTGTTCAGGTTCATGAGGGAGGGAAGGATCATGAGTGCCAACCATCACCAACCACCTGGCCTTCTGAGGAATCACCACTTCATCTTAATCTTCCCCAACAGTTAATACCTCTGCTACTTAGGGACATTCCATTCTTAGCTTGAGTTTCTTACATATGAAATAACGACAGATGAATTTGGTTTGTGAATCCTCTTAGAATTCCAGGTAGCATTGTGTTGGTGTGTGGTTTTCTGAGGGGAGGGTTCCAAAGCAAAAGGGGGCAGGGTTTTCAATGTTCTTGAGAGACAGTGAGGTGTAACATAAACCATAGGATTAAACTTTTACTTCTTTTTTGTCTCCCTGTAGAAAAAATAAATAAAAGATACTAAAGGGTCTACAGTAAAGTCTGTCTCCCCCGACTTTCGGTCACCTAGTTCTCTTCCCTGGGGAGAGCTGATAAGTTTCTAGGGAAGAGACCAGCCAGCTTTTTCTGTAAGGGATCAGATAGGAGACATTGTAGGCCTTGTGGGCAGACACCTATTCTAATATGTCCTTGAGAGAAATTTTATGCAGATACAAGCACATACATATACACATTCTCTCCCATAGCTCTGCAAAAATGGTAGCATTAATATACAGCATATTCCAGGCTTTGCTTTTCTCAGTTAAACCAGGGGTTGGCAAACTATGCCCCATAGGCCACATCCAGCCTGTTAGCAGTTTCTGTAAATAGTTTTACTGGAACCTACATTCATTTGTCTACATACTGTCTGTGGCTGCTTGCATGCCACCAAGGCAGAGCTGAATAGTTGTGACAGAGAACATTTGGCTTGTGAAGCCTAAAATCTTTACTCTGTGGCCTTTTAGAGAAAAAGTTTGCTGGTATCTGAGTTAAATACCGTGTTTTAGCCTTTCCAAGCTAGTCCAGAAAAAGCTTCCTCACCCTTCCTCATGGCATACTATGTCTTTGTATGGCTGCCCCATCATTCATTTAATCAAACCCTTCCCTAAGGGATATTTGGACCATTTCGGACTCTTTGACCCTTACTGCTACAAATAACGTGGCAGTGGATAACCTTGTACTTACCTCATTTTCCGCAAGTGTGAATATATTCACAGGATAAATTACTGGAAGTGGAATTGCCCCATCGAAGCAGAGCACACTGGTGATTTTTACAGCTAATGCCAAACTGCCCTCCACAGAGGTTTACCTACCAACTTACATTCTCACCAGTGTTCTGAAAGTGCCTGTTTGCCCCATCTTTGCCAGCAGAATGTCCTGCCAGCCTTCAGATTTTTACCAACTGCTACGTGGAAAAAAAAGTAGCCTAGGGTGGTTTACTTTGCATGCTTTTATTTGGGTGAGTTGCATCTTCTTTCAGGTATTTAAGAGGCGAGCGGCTCCTTTCTGTTGCTGGTGGTTTACTCTCCTGGTCTGAGGGTCTTCTGGGGGGTGGTCAGGGATGGGGGGTGGGCCTCTCTCTCTGACTCTCTTGTGTCGCTTTCACAAACAAGCTTTTGGGGAACAAAAGTCTTAAGGACAAACATGGGATGGCAGTTAGTGCCATCGACATTCCAGACGTCAGAACTGGGGAGCCAGGGGGACCCTGGAGGGGCATTTCCATTCTGCTCTGAACTTGGAAGGCTAACTTTCAGGGGGTGCAAGCTGTCCTCCTCCTCCACTGTGCTTCTGTTGACGCAGGCAGCCTCGTGCTCCTCCAGCTTTTTGATGGGGACCACGTGGCAGGCGTTGTATTTGCAGCTGGCCATCTTTTTGGCTTTCTTGGGGTTCTTTCTCCTGCAGGATGCCAGGTGGTACTGAAATCTGCTCAGTGGGACTCGGTGGTGAGGGTTGTAAGGGCAAATTTCTAAGGCTTCTGGCTCCATGAGAAATTGTTCTTGAAGCAGAGTAGCTCACTTCCCAGAGTCAAAATGAAATGCCCCTGGTGGAAAAACCCTTTGGTAAGGAAGATGGAGCTGTCCTCTGCCCAGAGTTGGCCCTTAGAGCTCTGTCGGCCAAGTTCTTAATAACTCATGCTTCCTGTGCTCTGCGGACCAGGAGTGGTGGGTTGGGAAAAGGACGGGAGCTGTCAGGGGCAGCTGCACAGAGAGCCGAGTTACGAATGGCAGGTGAGACAGAAGAACCATATAAAGCACATGCAAGAGCCAGAAAACCACAGCTGCCCCACAGGAAGGTAAAGAAGGTACATGCCAGCCCTCCTTGACTCTGAGAGGTACGCTGTGTGATGTCAAGGAGCAGTCATGAAAGGTCACAATGGGCAGCTTGAGTCATCAGCAAAAGGCTACTTGTGGTCCATCGCTTTCAAGGGGTGGGTGGCTTTGGGAAAAGCTGCCATTCAAAATTGTTGGTGGCATGTCTGTTGTCATTTAGCTGTTTTTAAGCTTATATGTTTAATATAATTCCCTATATATTTGCGGTTAAATCTACTATATTATTTTGTGCTTCCTAATCGATTCTTTGGTTTATTTTTTCTCTTTTCTTTCCTAATTTTAAATAGACAGTTTAAAAAATCCCCTGTGATTTTGTAAGTTACACATTCTCTAATCATTTAGTGGTTACTCTACAAATTAAAACATTCATAAATAGCTTACCAATGTTTAAAGTTCTAATAGTTTCATCCTTTTTCCAAATAATACAGGACTTTTTCTACATTTACTTCCCTCTTAACTTAATATGTTATTATTTTAAGCCTAATTTTATTTATTTTTATCTTTTAAAAAGATATTATTGGGGCGCCTGGGTGGCTCAGTCATTAAGTGTCTGCCGTCTGCTCAGGTCATGATCTCAGGGTCCTGGGATTGAGCCCTGCATCGGGCTCCTTGCTCGGCGGGAAGCCTGCTTCTCCCTCTACCCACTCCCCCTGCTTGTGTTCCCTCTCTCGCTGTGTCTCTCTGTCAAATAAATAAATAAAATCTTAAAAAAAAAGATATTTATTTATTTGAGAGCAAGTGAGAGAGCAGGAGCTGGGGGGGGGGGCAGAGGGAGAGGGAGAAGCAGGCCCCCCTCCCCCCCTGCTGATCAGGGAGCCCAATGTGGGGCTTGACGTGGGGCTTGATCCCAGGATCCTGGGATCATGACCTGAGCCAAAGGCAGACGCTTAACCCACTGAGCCACTCAGGCACCCCTTAAACCTAATTCTAAAAAGTTCCTAAGACAGCATTGCTATTGTCATTTGACATGGTCCAAGTTTGTGAATACCTGTTGTCACGTTGACTTCTCTCTGCTGCTTGTGTTTCAGACCTGCCACATGGGATTGCTATGTTTCCACTAGAAATTTACCTTTTAGAATGTTCTCATGACGAACCCTTTCAGTTTTGTTTATCTGAAAATGTTTTTATCTCATCCTCATTCTTGAAGGATGACTTAACAGTGTACTTGTACTATTTCCTTTCTTCCCACTGAAGCAGAGTTCAGTGTCTTCCAGCTCCCACTCTGCTTGAGAATTCAGAATTCCACCATCGCCTAACTTCTTTTTAAGTTTTGTTTCTTTTCATATGTCTGTTTTAAAGAACTTTTCTTTATCTTTGTTTTTTTTCTGTAGTTTCACAATGATGTTGACGTGTGGGTCTCTTTATTCTTTCTTTCTTTTTACTTTTAGATCTCTGGAATCTGGATTAGTGTCTTTCATTAGTTTTGGAAAATGTTCAGTCATTGTCTCTTCAAGTATGGCTTCTACCTTATTCTCATACTTCCACTGAAATGATACATGTCACTTCCACTGACATTTCATTGTCCAAAGTGAGTCTCAGGGCCACACCTAAGGTGCAGGGTCAAAGAGGCACAGTCCTATTGTGTAGCCAAAAGGAGGAGAATAGGAACTTTGTCAAAAGTCCTAAAAGGGGTACCTGGCTGCCTCAGTTGGTGGCATGTGGGACTCTTGATCTTGGGGTTGTAGGTTCGAGCCCTATGTTGGTGTATAGATTGCTTAAAATCTTTTAAAAAACGTCCTGTGTCTCCTTGTCACCAGTATTTGTTTCCCTTTTCTCCACACATACCAGAACATACCCCCTGCCCCCTCCCCCCCCACCCCGGAAAGGGAGGAAAGAAAACCCAAAGTCCTAACTTAGAGTGGGGAGATAAACAACTTGGTCAGTGCTCACTGGGGGGCTTCTTGCATTCTGGCAGGAACTTACTCTAGGATGGTGGGCATTCTAGTGCCTCCAACCAACCTGTTGCCGTGGGGAATGAAGTGCTCGTAGAGTCATGCTTACTGTACCCCCACTACTCCCCATCCCCCCAGGGATATTTCCTGGTGTACTTTGCTGAGAAAGTGTCTTTGGTAAATTGTAACTTCCATACTATTTATAGGACAGAGTACCTGTTTTCTCCAAGCCTGCAACCCAGTACTGGAGGAGGTATGACATTGGCCCTGCTGGGAATTAACAGGTGGTTTGGCATCTGCTCTTCCATACCCCCAAAGCCTGGCACAGTGTGTGTGGGTGATGCTGACAGTGGTTTTTCGGTTCCTAGTCCCATAGCCTTTTTCATGCTCATGACCAAGGCTGACCCAGGCACTGAGTAATTCAGGCATGTGTAAGTGTGCAAATGGAGATGATGAAAGCACTTCACCCGTCATTGAAATTCACATAATAAGGAATAGGGCTTTAGCTCTTATAGCTTCTTTGTGGCCAACCGCCCATTAGTGTGGCAGGCCAACATTTAGTCCATTATGGAGAGAGGGAAGGCCAGGCTTGATAATGCTTCTAATGGATGTCTTGAATGGTCCTCAAGCCTGCAGCCTTCTCCCAGCTTCTGCTCTGAGCCTGGGACCTGACAGGTCGCTCACCATGGCAACTCGAGAGGAGCGAGGGATGCAGACACACCTATCTGACGGGCACTTCTCAGGCCTGTCTGCACCTACCTGACTAATAATGCAAGTGAGGTCAGATTCTGCTCATTTCCCCCCCCCCGCCCCCCCCACTTAGCATCTTAAGAGATGCTGCTGACAGATGGTAATGCAGGCATGGAGAAGGTCACAGAGCATGCAGGAACAATGTTTTCTAAAAATGAATAATTGTGTATCTTGGCCAGCCAAGTCAGCAGTTGTTATTACGGGATGGGATAGAGCCATTAAAAGATTAGAGTCACAAACTTGGAGAGATAACTGACATCAAGACTGGCTTCTCTCTCAGGGTTGGCATCTCTTCTGGAATATCCCTGGAGGTTGGTCCTATGATGACAGGGAGCTCCCTACTCCCCAGAGAGTTCTGCTGTAGATTTCTTACACTGAGCCAAGCTGACCTGCCTCCTCATACCCCTTAGCAGTCATTGTGACCTCTGTGTCTTCTGCTCTGGCACCATCCTCCAGGATATAGGGATATCCCAAACATGCAAAACTCCTGTCATGTGTATGTGGCGCTGGGGTGGGCGGTCCACTCTAATTCTGGCTCCCAGTGCCTCCCTGCATGTCCAGCAGACAGGCGTGGACAGCCTAGGTAAACACTTGAGCTCTGGCCTGGGCTTACCCCACGCTGCCCTTTATGGGCTGCTCCTTGCTCAAGGCTGCCCCGGTCTCAGCCCATTGGGCTCCTGCTTGCTCCTTTGATTTGAGGAGCTGATTTTGAAAACCCTCTGTGTCATGTGGTACAGTGCTGCTCAAACTGTAACATGCATATGAATCACCTGGGATCTTATTAAGATGCCAGGCTGGGTGAAGTTTTGGTTATGTCTGTCAGGTTTATGTGACATGGCTGCACTAGATTTGTAAGAGGAGTTGGAACACATCTTATCTTTTTCTGCTTTCTGGGTAGTTAAACACCTAGGAACATTCTTGAAAAGTTTGAAAGAACTTGTCTACTAAATTCTCTGACTCACACCTTTTTGGGACATAGTTCTATGTCCGTGTTCAACTTGGTTCCGTGGTTTTCTACTTCTCTTGGCAATTGTAATTTTTCTAGAAAAGCATGCTGTTATGGACTGAATTGTGTCCCCCCCGCCTCCAAATTCATATGTGGAAGCCCTAACTTCAATGTGATGGTATTTGGAGGGGCCTTTAGGGAAGTAATTAAAGTTAAATGAAATCATAAGTGTGGGGCCCTCATCCAATAGGACTGGTGTCCTTATAAGAAGAGAATGAGACCCCAAAGATATCTCTCCACAGGAGCACAGAGGAGAGGCCACGTGAGGACACAGCAAGAAGATGGCCATCTACAAGCCAGGAAGAGAGGTCCACCAGAAACCAATCCCGCCAGCACTTTGATCTTGAACTTCCAGCCTTCAGAATTGTGAGAAAATGAACTTTTGTAGTTTAAGCCACCCAATCTTTGGTATTTTGTTATGCAGCCTGAGCAGACTAATACACATGCATTCCCCATTAAACATTCTAGATAAACTAGCATACTGTGTGTATTTAATATTCTCTTATAATTTAAAAACTCTTCTCTGGTTAAATTTCCTTTACTTTTCTAATTTTTATTTATTTTTTTGTATTCTTTCTCTCACGCAGTTCCCACTCCCTCCCTTTATTGGGCGTTTATGAGTCTAGATATCGCACAGATCTTTACAAGGAGCTGAGTCTTAGATTGATCAGTTCTACTGATTTTTATGTTGTCTAGTTCATTAACTTTTACCTTGACTTTAATTCTCTCCCTGAGTTTATCTTGTTGCTTATTTTCTAGTTTCTTGAGTTGGATGCTTCATTTACTTTCAGTCTTCCTTGTTTTATAACAAAAACATTTAGAGCTACAGGCAGTGTCTGGTTACATTCCATGAGTTTTGCTATGCGGAGATCCAATTGTCGTTACATTTGAATGGCCTCTAATTGCAGTTTTGTTCCCTACCTTGACTTGAGTTATTTAGGAATAAATTTTCAAGTGATTAATTTCTTTCATTTATCCTTTTATGTTTAATTTCTGTTTTTGCTGCATTGTGGTCAGATAATGTGACCAAGAGGTTTTCCTTGTGGCCTAGAATGTCATCAGTTTCAGTCACTTCCTTGCAGATGTTTGAATTAAGTGTCTTTTCTGTTTGTGTGTATTTATTAAATGAAGCTGGAACATGAGTCCTTCACATCACTCAGGGAACTGGCATATTGTATCCCTCTCGTGGGGAGTCAGTGTCCATCAACACGATCCAGGAAATCCTCAGGGAAATAGCCTGTGTACCTTCACTTAGCTCAGTGTTTCCAAGCCTCTGTTTCTCTTAATGCCTCTTACCATCTGGAGCAGCCAGTTTTCCATGGAACACATTTCAGAGAATTCTGTTTTAAGGTTTACTCTTATTTCTTGAGGGACAACTATTTATGAAAGGTCATAAGTACTCATTCATTCCTCAGGCCCCTCCCTTTGGACCTCTGAGCCCATCATGAGTCCTGAGTGGCTTCTCTGTTCATTTTTACAGAAGGAGGCACTGCAGGGGGGTGGGGGGATGCCTGTGTGTCTCTGTAGGGTGCTGTATCAGTTTCAGTGCAGGTAGGATTTGCTGTCCTTTTGCTTTGTTATCTTGGAGGCCCCATTATCTGCAGCACCCAGTGAAGGAGTGAAGCTACATGGCAGTGACTTCACTGCTGTGCTTAAGGTTTCTCTGTTTGCCCTGGCGGCCCAAAGTCAGCTGGGCCCCCCTTCTGCATCTGCCCATAGGAACAACCCATATCTCATGCTAACAACAGTGCTGGGGGTATGAAGTGGGGCTATAGCCTGCAGTGCCATGAGCTAGCCCTCCTGTACCTCTTCAGAGGTAACATCAGTACCAAGTGTTGGTCCCCTACAGCTTCCCTGTAGCGTTAGCTTCCCTACTCCTTACTGCTTTGAGCTTGCCATTTCATGGAGTCTTGCTGGGGATGTGGCTCTGTGTTCACTTGGGTTCTCCTAGAAGCAGAGCCTGAGGCAAGGATTCAGATGCAAGTAGTTTCTTCAGGAAGTGCAGGTAAGCCTGTAGAGAGCAGGGAAGTGAGATACATGTCTGTATGCAAGTACGGATATTTAAAAAGAATAAGACGAACACTGTAATGGTATATCTTCTATACTTGCTAAAGCTTTCAATGCACATATTTTTCCATATTAAGAAAAACCAAAAATTATATTTAGAAAAACATATGGAAACCAGTAAAGACTTACAAAGGTTAAGGTGTGTGTGGTTAATCTAGCTACCTCAGTGGGCATCTGGAAGCCTTTGGGGAAATAATGGGGAAAAAGCCACACAACTCAGAATGGCCCTACCCAAGGGGTCAGGGAACTGGAGCATGTTTACACCAACTTCCAAGAGACTCATCTTGGAGGGATATTTCAGGGGGTTTGTGAGTTCCTTGGCATTCTAATCTGCCTAGTGTGGGCAGTTCTGGAACCATGAACAGATGTGGAGCCTGGAGGTTAGCCAGAACGCACTGGAAGTTCCCAAGGATATGGGTGGGGCACTGACTGCTTCTGCCCCAGGGTCCCATTAGCTTACTCACAGATCTATTTCTTCTTACTTGGTACTTATGGCACAGCCAGTCCAACAAATGTTTAACAACCAGTTCTTAACAACAAAAATTCCCTGATTTGTAGCATCTGCCAATTTCCATGGTATAAACACTCCCACTGTGGCCAGTTTTGAGGTTTTACAAGGAGCTGGCAAAATCCAGCTCTCTCCCAGCACACGCCTTGTCAGTCCTTCGCCAGTTGGGCTGTCCTAGCATTGTCTCACGTGAAGGTTTCTAGCGTGTGGTCTGGGTTCCTCTGAGGTCTACATACTAATACAGACTTTTCTGTGGTTTTTTTTGACCATTTCAGCTGGCATCTTGGCAAAAAGCAGTTAAGTGTATACCACTGTCAGTCGTCTGGAAATCCTTTCACTTTTAACCTTTATTGGCATTTCACAGCATGTGGGCTTTTCGTAAACAGCATTTATGTGAGTACGGGGAGGGAAAGCTGCTGCCCTTTGCTTGCTCTGACATCTCCCTGGGAGGAGCTGCTGACCGCATCGGCTAGATTGAGAAATCCACTTTTACTTATCTTCCACATCCCCCATCGTGTGACAGGGTAGGGGTTGTGTGCCATCTTCCCCTTCCTTGGCTCTCATTTTCTGATTTACCTGCTACAGTGTGCTGGGTTGTGACGTAAAATACAGGACGCCCAGTTAAACTTGAATTTCAGATAAACAGCGACCCTTTATTAGTGCAAGAATGTCTTTATTGCATGGGACATATTTGTGCTAAAAAATTACTTGGTGTTTATCTGCAATTCACAGTTAAATGGACATCCTGTATTTTTACTTGCTGTATCTGGCAACCTGGATACTGGGGACTTTGTTCTGGTGTCCCCTAGAACAGCTGGATTTGGGTTTTCATGGAGCCTCTGGTGAGGGCTCGAGTCCAATCATAGTAATGTGGAAACTTGTTTTCCATTTTCTTTTGTTTTTGGAGAGTCTGTCCTTGGGCACTTTATAAGGAAGGTGGGTGGCAGGGCGAGATTTGGTGTTCCTGGGTCTTCTAGCACACTACTATGAAATATCAGGAACACCTCATTTTTTGGTTAAGGATTTGGATTTTGGTTTTGGATTCATCCTGAGTCTTGAATTTAATCTGTGTGCATTTATTGTGGCACCTGTTACGTTTGGTCTTACTTTTTTTTTTTTGAGAGAGAGAACCTGTGAGAGGGGGCATGGGGAAGGGCAGAGGGAAAGGGAGAGAGAATGTCATAAGCAGGCTCCACACCCAGTGGGAGCCCCATGCGGGGCTCGATCCCATAACCCTGAGATCATGACCTGCGCTGAAATCAAGAGTTGAACGGTTAACCAACTGAGCCACCCAGGCGCCCCCTTTAATTTTTTCTTTAAATGTATGTATGTAAAATAACTTCTTTAAAAAGGGCAACTCCTGTGGCGCCCCCCCGCCCAGCTCTCTCTCTCTCTTAAAAAGAAATTATAAAGAAAAAATTAAGTAAAAGCAGTCAGGTAAGAGATGTGCAAAATGCTGAAGAGATGTTACCCAAAGAACTGACATTTGGGAAACACGATGTTTTACGAAGAGAAAAATTAGTCCTGGAGAGGTGTTTGAGAGTCAAGGACTGGCTGCAGGTGCTGTGTCCCTGGGCAGGGCTGGGCGGAAGACATCAGTGGCCCCGGGGCGCACCAGCGGCCCGCTTCCTCTGGGAAGCCCAGCGGCTGCAGCGCCACCACGACCGCCAGAGGGCAGCACGGCCCCAGCTTCTGCGGCAGCTTCTCCAGCAGGCAGGCAGCCTTGCAGGCTGAGGGCTTGACGGCTCCCCCTCCTCCCAAATGCCGGGTCTTCTGGATTCACCTTAGTCTACGGATCCTCAAACCGAGGTATGGGACACGCTTCCTTCAAAAGTAAAATTGCTACCAGATTTGGGGGCCCTTCTGGACCCATGAATCAGTATCTCTCAAGCTCCAGGTGTGTGGGATGGGGGTGTCAGGGTTCAGACAGCAAGGTTAGGAGGCCTGGAGAGTTTTGAGAACTTTTGTTCTAGGGAAGTGGGCCCTGTCTTCCAGGGTCAGAGTTTGGGGGTGTGGTGTGTGTGTGTGTGTGTGTGTGTGGTGTGTCATGGGGGAGCATAAGATTATCACACAGAATAAGGATGGAGGGTAGGTGGGCTTGGCTTGCATTTTGGCCTCATCACTTACCTGGATGGGTGACAAGGTTTTGGATTTTGTTTTGTTTTGTTTTTCTTAGGTTTGTTTAGCATTTCTCAACCATCCATTGTTCATCATTCTTCTAATATAGTAACTAAACTCCTATTTTGTTTGCTTTCTAGGTGTGGGGATACAGAGGTAGACAAGACAGACACTATCCTCGCCTTTCTGGAGTTCATGCTTTTGTGGGGGAGTCAGATAATAGTAAATAATCCCACAAATATGAAATTCCAAATTGTAATAGCTGCTTTGAAAGAAGAGGAGTTTGGGTGTTATGTGAGTAAAGAACTATAGGAATACACGGGAGGGTGTGAGGGATTCTTCCCTTAGGAAATTATGTTTGAATTGAGATCTGAAGGGTGAGTAGGAGTTAACAAAATGAAGAGTCAGGGGGAAGAGTGTTTCAGGTGGGAGACTCTGCATATGCAAAGGGCCTGAGGTGAGAACCAGCTCACTGCCTTTGAGGAACTTAAGAACTTGGCGTGGCTGGAGTGCAGGGAGAAGAAGGGAGAGTGGCTGGATGTGGGGTTTGGGCAGTAGACAGGGACCGGTATCCTCAGGTTCTCAGATTTCTCATCTTCAAAATGGGGCAGTAAAGTTTATCTTGCAAAGATGATTAAGTATAATGATGAGTACAAAACATCTAGTCTAGTGCCCAGTACACAAATGGTGTCAGATGTGAATGAGTGTGGGGAGAGGGAGCCTGGGTGGGGGGTATAGCCTGGTTAAAGAGTAAGCCGTGGGGAAGTACCGGGCAGGTGCAGGGACCAGAGCTGTCTCAGTTAACTGCAGGGACCAACTGAGAAGCGTATTTTAACCATGGTGAAAATTACTGTTGGCGTCACTCTCGTTAAAAACAAAGTGAAATTGGAGAACATACTGTTGTCTTTAACTAAGCCAAGATGACTAATTATTAGACTCATTTTCTAAAGGTTACCATATACAGACATGATTAGCTGGAGAGAGGACAGTTTGGAAACTGGATTCATTCTGAAACCCCGTAGATGGGACTCGTGTGAGGTTTCTGTGCATAATGACTGTGAACATTCAGTTTAACTCAGCTGTCACCACAGGTGTGATACAAAACAAAATGTTTTGCAGGAGCCCTAAAGAGCACCTTGGGGCAGCTCAGTGCAGTGCCTGGGGGGATCTCTGCCAAATCGTAAAGGGTAGGAAAGTGGGAGCTTGTGTTGGGTCTAGAGGGACCCTGAGCCCTAGCTATGGTTTTGACACTTGATGACCACGTGGTCTTGGCTAACTTCCTCCTTTCTTTGGGGCTTAGTGTCCCCATCTGGAAAAAGAAGGGCCAGATCAGATGATTGTTAAGGGCCTTTCCAGTTTGCTGCTGTATAATATTTACTGATGGTGTGATCATGGAACTTTGCTCTGGGACCTTGCTCTGCTCACTGTTACATCCTTAGGGCAAGACCAGTGCCTGGGCCCTGATAGGACATCAGTAATATTGGTTGAATCGAATGAAGGTTTTTTGTTTTTTGTTTTTAAGATTTTAAGTAATCTCTACACCCAAGGTGGGCCTCGACCTCACAACCCTGAGATCGAGAGTCACATGCTCTACCGACTGAGCCAGCCAGGCACCTCAAATGAAGGATTGAATGAAGGAGTGAAGTGAGCTTTCATTTGATACACATTTTTGCCCATAACAGGAGCACTTGCTGAAAGTTTCCTGAGTCACGTTTTCTGGTTTCTATGTTAAGTATGTTTTGAAGTCATTCACATGGTAGATTTGACCTATAGTATAATTTGACATTCCTTTTCAGTGTAGAGTCTATATCACTTTCTTGGGTACCTTCACTTCCTTTCACTCTCATTACCAACATAAGCAGTTGGATTTATTTTCAGTGCCATTTTTTCACAAAAAAGCAAAGTTTCATCACTTCTTGGGAGTGGTTGGGGACACATAAGGATCAAGAAAGAACAACAGAGCCCTGTTGAGATACATTGGGTGGTGGACTTGGCTCACTCATTGGCTAAGGGATTCACCTTCAATACCTTCTATACACATTTTTGCAGTACACATCATTTGAATTCATTCCTCAGTGAGGTAACAAGTGATCACATGTCCTGGTGTTTGAGGATGGCTTACAAATGGTTATTGTTGACTTCATGAATGCCAAGGAGTCTCTTGGGTTTATCAATCTCTGCTTGAGAGACCTTGGTGTCTTCCAGGCTTCTGTGGCTCATCTCATTCTAAGTACTCTTTGTTTACTCAGAGATCTAGAATCCCAACCACCAGGTTTCTCTCAAAGCCTCAGTCTCTCACTAGGAGGAGAAACATGTCACTAGATTTTAGACAGTGAGATGGCTGTGTCGGGTCCCCTAGTGTTCTTGGGAGCTAAGCTTTTAGTCATGTCACCTCTTGCCCTTGATATCTCTCTCGTGTGTAGACAGTGGGAAACTATCACTGAGGTCAGGATTGAAAACTCTTTTTTTATGTTTTACAGTCATGAAGGATTTCTCCTCCAGCTTCCTTGATCTATGGTCTCCTCTATTCTTGCTGCCAGAATTGAGGACCTACTGTGTGGACCGTGGCCCTCCATGAGACACAGGGATGAGAGTTCTTGCCCCTCAAGAATGCGCAGTCCAGAAGGGAGGTGGGACAGGTGTGGCAACATTTCCAGAGTAAAGAGAGTGACATGTAGGCCAGGAGAGAGAAGTGAGGGAGCTGTGATTATAGCTAGGGAGGGGTCAGGGAATGATGTACAGTTTTCATAAAAATGCATGCACTTTTAAATGCAAAAAAATATGGAAAGATATAATAAATAAAAGACACCCCCCTCACGCTCTCAAAAACCACCATTTGAACTGTTCTATGCAGAGTTTCTAGATGGAGAGGTGTATATAAATAGATATAGATATAAATATAGATATAAATACTTTTATAAAATGGAATACTTTTGAAAATAAGTGATTAAGTGTAATTTTATTTGACATTAATAGAAGAAAAGGAAAGCAGTGAAACCAAAGGAATTCCTGAATCTTGAACAAGTATTTCATCACCAATGGAATTGTTTCCTAAAAGATCCCATCAAGTTTAACAAGAGAGTAGGAAAAATATGGTGGTTGGAGTCTTACGGTTTTAAAAATACATATATTTTATCATAAGCACAATTAGCAATGATATTCTTCTCAGATAAAATACTTCAATTAATCCAATGATAGAATTTTTTTTTTTTTAAAGATTTTATTTATTTCTTTGACAGAGAGAGACACAGTGAGAGAGGGAACACAAGCAGGGGGAGTGGGAGAGGGAGAAGCAGGCTTCTTGCTGAGCAGGGAGCCCGATGCGAGGCTCAATCCCAGGACCCTCTGATCATGACCTGAGCTGAAGGCAGATGCTTAACAACTGAGCCACCCAGGCGCCCCTCCAATGATAGAATTTTTGAGAGAGCAATATAAAATTATCCATTAAATCAAGACATGGTCATAGTCTGTGAAAAGTCTGTGACTAACTTTTCCATTTGTTCTCTAACCCGTTTTTCACAGAGCAGTGTACAGCTAGTCCTGTGAGTTTTGACAAATGCACAGTCACGTAATTAAGATGCAGCATCCCCTCCCCCTGCCCCCACAAATCTCTGTGTCCCTTTGCGGTCAGTCCCTCCTTCCACATCTGGACCTTGGAAACCACTGATCTGTTTTCTATACCTATAGTTTCACATTTTCCAGAAAATCACAAAATTCATACAGAAGATAGCCTTTTGACTTTTTTTTTCACCTAGAACAATGCATTTGAGATTAACCATGTTGTGTGTTGCAGTAATTCACTCCTTTTTATTGCTAAGTCCATTGTATAGATGTACCACAGTTTGTCTGCTCACCAGTTAAAGGATGTTTGGGTTGTTTCCAGTTTGGGGCAACTTGAGTAAAGCTGCAAAACAATTGCATACAGGGTTTTCTGTGGACATAAACTTTCCTTTGTCTTTGGCAAATACCACTGGGAGTGAGATTGTCAGGTTGTATGGTAAGTGGTTGACTGGATAGGAAACTGCCAAACTGTTTCCCTGGGTGGCTGTAACATTTTGCATCCCTACCAGTAACGTACAAGAGATCCAGTTGCTCTGTGTCCTTTCCAGCACTTAGCATTGTCAATTTACAAAATCTGATCGTTCTAATAGATATGTAGCAGCATTTCATTGTGGTTTTAATTTGCATTTTCCTGAGAAGAACCATGTGTTCTTAGAATCTTCTGATCTGTGATCAGATGCGTTATCCATTGGGCCACTGGCTCCATACTGAGAATCATGTGTTCTCAAATGACATGCTTACCTGTTAATATGGATAGATGGGTGGACTCCTTGTAATAAAGAATAGGTCACTAACCCTCTGCTTCCTCCTGCCCATTCCTAGTCTCCATATTTTTACCTTGCTAAGTTTTAAAACATTTGTATTTCTGTGAAATTACAATCTGAACATTGGTGTAAACTCTAATTTTAGATGGATTCATTGCTCATGCTCAGTCCTTTGCCACGATGTCTCCCTCTCCCTCCCTGAGTTTTCTACTTTTTATTTATTTTTTCACTTGCTGGATTTTATTATTAAGTAGTTTTTGCAAGAAAGATTCATAGGCAAGGTACACTGTGAGTTAGCTAATGTTTGTGAGAGTCTGCCTGTTGCCTTTGTATTTGAACAACGCAGGATAGAATGATCTTGTTTCACATGACTGATTGATTTAAAATTTAAAAAAATTTTATCTATTTATTTGAGAGAGGGAGAGAGTGAGAGGAGGGGGCGGAGCAGAGGGAGAGGGACAAACAGACTCTGGGCTGAGGGCAGAGCCTGTTGTGGGGATCGATCCTATGACCCCGAGATCATGACCCACGCTTAACTGACTGAGTCACCCAGGCGCCCCTTGGCTCACACATGTTTTAATTGAGAACACCTTTTCCTAAGATCTTCTGGCTTTGACTAGCACCAAGGAGAAGCTGAATCCAGGCTGATGCTTCTTCTCCTTTGTAGATGATTAGCTTTTTCTGCCAGAATGCCTAAAGATTTATTACTCAAAGTTTATTTTCCTTTTTCTAAAAATAATTTCTATTTTAAAAAAGAATAGATGCAAGTAGATTAAAAAATCAAATTGTACTTCCCAGGAAAATCAACTCTCTCCTCTTGTCTTTCTTCATTCTCACCAACTTCTTCCAACTCTTGAAGCTATTTTAGTGTTATGTCTGTATTTCTAAATAACAGGGTTACATTCTGTAGGCCCTGAGTGAGTTTGGTGAAAGGTGCTTGCTGGCTAATGGACTTTGATTTGGGGTAAAGGGGCAGGGGTCAAGGTGTGCCACTAGGAGACCTCAAATGTTGATATCTCCAAGTCTTTTCTGTTGGGCTAGTTCTTCTGGGCTAGAGGAGTTGTTTGCTCTCCTGCCTCAGGTTACCAGCCTGTTCTGGGGCTGAGTAGGGAAAGGGCTTCTGTCTCCCACTGTTCAGTGTGCGCACTTGCACTTCCTTCTGGTGTCTCCATTAGAACACCTTATACCCTCCATGAGCAGTGACTGATGTTTATTTTTGAGCCTCTGGCTTCAACCTTCCCAAGGGAGTAAACTCCCCACCTTTTTCTACTGGGTGGGAGGCATCATCTCCTGGCTTTGCAGGGTCAAGAAGGGAGGCTGGTGTTCGAGATGCTCATCATACACACTCTTGGTCACTCCTGTTTCAGCATCTCTTGTACGTCAGCCTTCAGTGGTATTCTGCTTGATTCAGAGTTCTGTGGCTCAAGTGTTTTCTCTTCGCAGGTTCCTCACTCTGCAGACCCCACATATAGGTCTCAGTTGTTCCTTTTCCTGGGTCAGTTACCACTCCTCTGTTCATGTTTATCTTCCAAATGTTGATGACATCTCTCCTCTGCTGTTGTGTCTTTTGTTATATTTGTTCTTGAGAATTTATGCAAATTTATAGAAATTACATATACAAATACATATACATATACAAATTTAGACAAACTACATATACAAATACAAAGAATTTGTACAAATATTTGTATTCTTATTATATAGTTTTATAGCAGACAACACATGAAATTTTCTTCTGGATTTGGGATTATGTTTTCTTCTACACTGGATTCTTTGCCTTTGGGTAATTCTTTTTCTTGGGGTGTTGGTCAGTGTATGTTTGCATAGTTGCCATCTGTTTCATACTTGTGCTCAGGCATCTCTATCTAGGTATTCTTTTTGCTGTTACATAGCGTGACTTTTGGGCTCATTTCTCAGCATTATCTGAGACAGATTTGTGTACAGTCTTTGGAAAAAAATACCTGGGGCTGTTCTCTCTCTTACTTATAAGATTTTGTTAGTACATTATGCTAAGGTACACTTCCTTGGGGAGAAGGATTGCTTTTCTTTGGGAATGTGGGACAGTTAATACTCAGCTGCCCCCAGCTTTGCTGGGGGAGGGGCAGTAATAAAAGTCACACCCAACATCCTGAAATGAATAAATGAAGGTAGTAGGGAGAGCCCTGTGGGGCAGCTGGTGGCTGAGTCAAGCTGGTGTGGTGAGGGGAATAGGATGAGGTTCCCAAAGCCCATCTCTGGTCTCCTTAATGGCCATCAGGAGAGTGAGTAGGTAGGACAGGAGTGGGGTGGCCCAGTCTGGAAATGCTGGCTGTGGACGAGTGGCCCTGTGGCTGCTTCTGGAACATGTGCCAGGATCAGAATCCTGCAGTGGAGAATCTGGCAGGCTCTGACTGGTGGCTGAAGAGTCCAAATCCAATCTGAGGTCAAGTTACTGGGGACCATTTATTGATGTTTCTAGGGAGAAATGAGAAGGAATACATCAATTGAATAAGATGATGTTCATTTATTACATCCATGATGTCTTTCAAGGCTTTGAAAAACACCCTCTTTTGTCTAATTAGTCATTGTGACCATGTCACCATGGAAACCATTATGTTTGTACTCACAATAGACATGTGTGCATCCATTAAAGGGACACAGTTGCCAAATGTGAGCTATGGACTCAGGGTGGAGTGGCTTTTTACAGCACAACCATCAGGGCTTCTGCAGAAAGTGTCAGAAAACAAACAAATGGCTGTTCTTCCCATGAAGTGAGACACTCTCTGGTGTCAGACCCTGGATTTAGGGGAGTGTGAAACCAGGAAAACTGAGAGTTCACACTCACCGTGAGACCCCAAAGGAAGATTTATTCTTTTTTTTTCTTTTTAAGTCCATGTCAAGGATTTTTTTTAACCCATTATTTTCTGAAGGAACCAGAAAGGTATTAAAAACTGGTTTGGAGGAAAGTCCAGAGAGTAGACGTGAATATAGATAGTCAGGTAAGTGGAAATGAGTTGGTTAATGGATACAAAATTGGCTTTTTCCAAGAGGGTTAAGGCCGGTGATAAAGTTTAGTTTCTTGTTAAAAAATATTGAGAGCCAGCAAGTGACTAGTAGAGGTAAGTGAGTGCTCTGGTAGGGCGTAGACAGGCTGTGGTGAGGACTAGAGTAGGGCCATACTCCCCAGGGCTGGGCGGTCTGGAGGGCTGCACACAGAGGAGTAGGAGGCTGCCAGGGGACAAGGCTGGGTGGGTCCCATCCTGCTTGTGTTAGTGTCCCCAGCATCCAGATATTATTGTCTGTAAACTCATGCACTGGCACATCCTTGTTCATAGCCATTATCTCTTATTTTGCACACAGTTCTAGTAACCTTAATATTTTTGGCTTCCTGGTCATGGTGAATTAGAAATAACAAAAGAGCCATCGGTGTGACTGTTGTTGGCAAGCACACTGGCACCAGCAAGCGAGAACAGCTGAGAGCTTTCCAGGCCAGGGGCTGGAGAAACATAAAAGCAGTACAAGAGGCTGGGACACAGCATGCTGGGCCATTCAGTGTGGGAGCAAAAAGTTCTCCACTCGCCCCTGGCCTAGCCCACTATTGACTGTGCTATTCTTAGCAATAGCCTTGAGTCATCCAGGAAGGAGGTTCTTGACAACAGTGGGAGTTTGGGGCCATAAAGATCTGGGTTCAATTCTCCACTCACTGTTTGTGGGGCTCCAGGCAAATGGCTTATAATAAAGCCTTCATCTGCGAGTGATGGGAGGATCACCTGAACCTACGGGGCACAGGGTAAATGCTCATTACAAATTAGCTGCTATTAGCAGATAAGTAAGTGATGGTCACCTACAGGCCACAACATGGATGAATCTCAAAAACATTGTGATAAGGGAAAGAAGCCAGGTACAAAAGAGGACCCACTGTATGGTTCTATCTATACAAATCACAAAATCAGGCAAAATTATTCTGTGATATTAGAGGTCACAGTAGTGGCTATGAGGTGTAGTGCCTTTTCTGTTGTAAAATAGAACAGATGCAGAAGTCCACATAAACCAAAGGTGTGGGAACTTAGCGGACTGTGGGAAGGCCACCTGAGAAGCTACTGTTAGAGTCTCCTTCCTCCTGCCAAATGTTTTGCTTCTCGATTTAGGTGTTGGTTCCTCAGGGTTGTTCAGTTCGTGAAGTCAGGGAGATGTGTGCCCTTTTCTGTACACATATTATGCTTCCATAGAAAGTGTAAAGTGTTAGCTGTAATTATGATTATGATTTTGATTTTTTTTATTTATTTGACAGAAGAGAGGGAATGAGTGGGAGGGGAAGAGGCAGAGGGAGAGAATCCCAAGCAGACTCTGCGCTCAGTCAGTCTCACAACCATGAGATCATGACCTGAGCTGAAACCAAGAGTCATTCACTCAACTGACTGTGCACCATCCAGGCACCTGTGTAATTATGATTATTAATGTTATTATTATACTAACTTTTTTGGACCTCAAGTTCTTCATCTGTACAATGGGGATGATAATCCCTTCTTTGCAGAATTGTTATAAGATGTAATGTTTATAGCACATTGATTCATTGGTCCATTCAGCAAATATTTACTGAGTGCCTATGGGCCCGGACACTGTTCTAGAGGCTGGTGATAAGCGGTAAGCCAAACAGACAATAATCATGGGGCTTACATGCTAGTGAGGGGGGAGACACAGGCAAGTCATTCACTTGAAGGGACCTATTACATGCTATAGTGCCCTCTGGTTTTGAAAACAAAATCCTAGAACATATCTCCATCCCAAATGGTTAAGATTTTTGTTTGGTTTGGTTTTGATTTGGCTCCTTAAATAATTTGCTTCGCTTGTGAAAGCTTGGTTTGAACCAAGTCAGGCCAGTGAAGGTCTATGTATGCTATACTGAGAATTTCTGACTTTTCTAGAATTTCTGGGTGCAGTTAAATTTGAATTAGAGCAAACCATCCTTCATGAGCTACAGCATTGGGGGCCAAGGGAAGCATATCCTGGCAAAGAAATGCCTTCTCCCTCCTGCTTTGAGAAACTTAGATTTCTAGGCCCTGAACCCTGCAGGCAAGAAAGCGTTAAGAAAGAAATGTGCATTTCCACTGAACAAGAAAATCAACTTAGAAAAGAAATGTGTATTGGAAAATATCTATTTGCCTGCAAAATAATGTAAAAATAATGAGCTCCTATTCCCCTTTGATGTGCAGCGCACGCTTTTAAGGAAAGATTCTGCATTTCTGAGATACTGGGCCTGGCGTGTAATGAAGTGGTTGTTATGGCAACAACTTTCAAAAGCAAGTATTTTCTGAGAGATGTGCTCCACACAGCCAGTGTGAGAGAGGAAAACATGAAAACAGAGACAGGGAGATGAGCTCAACAGAAAGCATGAGATGCGGAGAGTGTCCGCTCTGTCCGAGGGGGAGGGAAGGGGGGGGGGGGGACGGGGGGGGGGGGCCAAGGCAGTGTCTCTTACCTGGAGATGCAGCCTGGGGCTGGGGGCTGCATCCCCAGCTGCGCTCCACAATCTCCTTCGAGCTGGCCTCCCAGCCTCAGCCTCTGCCCCTGCCATCCTTCCATCAGCTCCCTCCTGGCCCCCGTGCTCCCGAGCACCAAAGGCCCTCATTCATTCCAGAGCCCAGCCTTCCACTGACATTCAGTTGAAGAGACCTCCCGCTCACTCCACTCCCTCGCATCCCTGGGGGCCCTGCCAGGCCAGTGCCCAGCGTGTGCAGACATGGCCCCAAGAGCTGGCATTTGTCAGCTCCTCTGTTTTCACATCAACCCCCGGTGCCTAGAACAGTGCCTGGCACACAGTGGCTGCTCAGTCTCTATTTGTTGAATGAATGGATAGTCCTCCTCTGATGCTACAGCCATCGTACCATTCCACAGATGAGGAAGCTCAGAGAGGTTAAGGGACTTGCCAAGCCCGAAGATGGTGAGCAGTGGAGCTGGGCTGTCCACACCCCTGCATGGTGCTACTTCTCGGAACCCCTGGCTTCCTAGTCTCCCTGTCTTTGTTCATGCTGTGTCTCTGCCTGGTCCACCTTAACAATGATGTTATGAGAAAGCCCCCTCTAAACTAGACCCTTGGATGTGTCAGGACCCAGAGATGGAGCCTGCACTACCTGTTGTAGAGTCTGGGCTGGGGCCACCAGGAACAGTTGCTTCTGGCGTCGGTGTCTGTCCATTCACTACTCTCCCCACACAGTGCCTGGCACAGGGAAGGTACTTGGCAGTCCTTAGTTGAATGAAGGAGACTTTAGAACCCAGATAGTCCTGGAAAATCCTGTTATGTCAGTAGCCAGGTTTCTGAGATCCCTAGGGCTACCCTGGCCAAAGCTGAAACCTGCTGTTGTCCAGCCCCAGCTCACATTTGTGGATGGTTGTGTGTGCATGTTAGTGCATAAATGCATGCGTGCATGGCCTCTTTGTAGGGGTTTTTCACTAAAAGGGTCTGGGGCTATGTATGTGTGTGCTTATGCACTGGGGTGAGGGAGATGGGTATGCACAAGGCTTTGAGAGCATTTGCATGTCTAAATGTGTGCGTGTGTGTGTGTGTGTGTGTGTGTGTGTGTGTGAGAGAGAGAGAGAGAGAGAGAGAGAGATAAGAGAGAGATGGGAGAGATGAAGGAGTGTGCTACAGGGAGACCTGGTATAAATATGAGTGTAAGGCATGTGCCTGGGAATGTGTGGGTGGATGCGTGGGGGGAGGGGTGTACACATTCAGGGGCTGCTGCATTTACCAGGCAGAGGCAGAAGGAGCCCACAGAAGATGGGCTGAATTTTCAGTTCGAGGCTTCTGGCTTCTGGCTTCTGGCTAACCTGCAACCACAGAGAGAAGACTCTGCCATTGGACTGTCTTCTGGATCATAAAATATGAGAGAACTGGAAGCAGCTTTGGAAGTCACCTCATTCTATCCCTATGTTGCAGCTCATGAAAAACAGAGAGGGGAAGCGACATCCTGAAGTCACACAGCGAATTCAGGAAGAAGCTGGAACTTGGATTTGTATCTGGGTCTGGGCTCCTTCATTTTCCCCCCAGTCTGCTGCCAGGTCCCTGAGGAGGAGGGAGAGGGTTAACCGCAGAGTAATTAATATCAGGCACTAGGGTATTACACAATTTCATTCGTACTTTAATTAGGGGAACTTTTTTTTTTCTTTTAAATAGAAGTCTTTGTTGTGTCAATTAGTTGATTGACTATCACTGGTTTCTAGGTTAGGGAAACTTGATCTGCAGTGAATGAATTTGTTTATCAGGGAAAAGGAACCAGGGGACGGAAAAAGAAATTCAATTAAGTGTCAGGCTGCTGAGTGACAGGCTGCATTTGATAGGACTTTTAGCTTAATTGCTTGTATTTCATTAAGAGATTTATTTATCAAGAGAATTCTTCATTTTAAAATCTCGGGCACTGTCTGAGGGGCTTCTGGCTATTTTTCTGCATTGATTGAGGACACAGAAATGTGGACCTAAAGTATTACCTGGGACCTAGGAGACATTCTTGTATCCAAGACCCTCCCTTACGCTGGCTGCTGGGGCTGACAGTCCTCTCATCCCTGCCATCCCAGAGTTACATCCAGAGTTTGGAAAGGGTCTGCATTTCTCTGAGGAGAAGAGTCCATATTTCTCTTTAGATTTTCAAAGGGCCATGAGTCCCAAAGACAGTAAGTAACACCCAGTAGGTTGACTTTTTGTTTTTTGTTGTTTTTCCCCACAAAACATGTTTAACTTCACCCACATTTGTAAAATGGTACATGTAGGCAGTTCCAGAAACTAAGTATTACAAATAGTAAATGACTTTCAGAATAAGTATCCTTTAGAATAAAGTCACCCCTATAAAATTTAATTTAGTTAGAGAAATGGTTACTACCAGTTGTTTTCAGGATGTCAGATAGGCTCCAGAATGGATGCATTTTAAATCAAATGGGTCTTGTTGTCCTAGAGGTAAAAATATCGTATATGATATGACTTATCCAAGCTGTTTTTCCAAAGGCCTCCTGATCCTGTTCATGAGAATTGCCCAGTGTACAATCTACAATAGTTGTAGGCAGTGATCACCTTGTATTATAAATGAGAAGACTGAGGCTCAGAGAAGGCAAGAGGTTTTTCTAAGGACACATAGCCAGCCAGGGGCAGAACCAGGATGAGCACCTGTTCCTCTTGTTTCTTTTCCAAGGGTCTGGCTTTCTGTGGGGCCGCTCGAGTTGCTGGGCTTAAGGCCTGCAAGGGACAGTTCAGCTGGTGGCCCTTTTCCTTTTGCTGTATCAAGGCAGGAGAGCAGAGTGGTTAGGACTGCCATCACCTGGACCTACGCTTATTATGTGTCCTTGAACAAGTGCCTCCTCCCTTCCAGTAAACTGGTGATAGGAACATTATCTGTCTCCCTGGTTGGTTGGGAAGATTCAGTGGGGTATTCCATGCAATGTCCTTGAACTGTATTCATTACATAGCAAATGCTTAATAAATATCAGCTATAATTATTATTGTGCCTTCCAAGTAAGATTTCATGTGGAAAGAAAAAAGGTTTCTTTGGGGGGGGTAGTTTTATGGTTTCATTAACACAAATATGATGTGTACATAAGCTGTCTACTAATTTTCTTCGCTGCACAGACTGGCATTGGGATTGGTGACTCTGAGGGCCAGCTGGGCTGCTCTTTCCGCAGTGGCTTTGCAGTTCTTGGAGGAGACACTGTGAGCAATCTCTGCACAGTGGGGTTTGTTGCACATCAGCAGCACTTCAAGCTCCTTCATGTTGTGGTCTAGGAAATTCCAGAAGCCAGTGGACAGCATGTGCTTTGTTTTCTTGTTGTTCCTGTAACCAGTGCCGGACATCATGATCTGGCCCTTGAATCTTCTGTGTATCTTATCATCAGTGCCTCTGGGTTTCCGCCAGTTGTGCTTAATTTTGACATATCAGTCTGACTGGTGCCAGATGATCTTCTTGGTCCTCTTTTTAACAACTTGGGCTTCACCAGAGGGCAGCCATGATGCCGAGTAAGAGATGACTGCCACCAACTCAGGCAGCACCAAGGAAGAGAGGGGCAAGAAGAAAGGTTTCTAATTCTTTTTTTTTTTTTTTAAAGATTTTATTTATTTATTTGAGACAGAGAGAATGAGAGACAGAGAGCATGAGAGGGAGGAGGGTCAGAGGGAGAAGCAGACTCCCTGCCGAGCAGGGAGCCCGATGCGGGACTCGATCCCGGGACTCCAGGATCATGACCTGAGCCGAAGGCAGTCGCTTAACCAACTGAGCCACCCAGGTGCCCAAAAAAGGTTTCTAATTCTTAAAATAATTGAGGACCATTGCTCTGCATTACATGAACCCACCCCCATCTTTTTTTTTTTTTAAGAGATTTTTTAAGATTTTATTTGTCAGAGAGTGAGCAAGCATAAGCAGGGGGAGCAGTGGGCAGAGGGAGCGGGAAAAGCAGGCTCCCTGCTGAGCAAGGCATCCGATGCAGGACTGGATCCCAGGACCCTGGGATCATGACATGAGCCAAAGGCAGACGCTTAACCGACTGAGCCACCCAGGCCTCCCACCCACCTTGAGGACCATTGTTCTGTGTTACGTGAACCCCTTCCCTCACCACCCCCCATTCTTAAGAAGAAATAATTTACTCCAGCAAATGGGTGGATTCATTCCTAGTCTCCTAGTCCATGGTGACTGGTGGCGAACCCAGGTCTCCTGCTCCTCTGGCTTTGCTCTCTCTGGCATTCCCTGGTTCCCGAGAATTTTTATTTTCTTCTCTAGGTAAACATTTATTCGTGGTTCTCCCTCCCCCTTCTTTTATTTCTCTCCACCTTCCTTCCCTCCCTCCCTCCTTCCTTCCATCTATCCATCCATCCACTGGAGCACAGGAGCTGCTTCTATAGACATGTCCGCACCAGTTTTGCACGTGTCTTTCCAACTCTGTGTTCAGTGATGTCGTCTTGGTAGCTTGTACTCAGTACTCAGTCATGGTGGGAGTATTTGCACTATGGCAATTGGAGGACAGTACAAGTGCAGGCTTTTTTGTTTTTTTGGATAGCTATCTTCCGCGCGCCTTTGCATCCATCCATCCATCAGCTTTCATTCATCCATCTTTTTGTATGTTCAGACGTCCACCCACCAAGCCATCGCCCATCCAACCATCCATGCATCCAACATGTATTAAACACTTCTTGTGGGCCAGGCCCTGTACAAGATCCACTGGTCAGAGGAATTGACCAACTGACCAAGAGGTCAGAATCTCTTCCTTGCCCTTGAGGAATTGACAGTTGAGTGGAACAGACACCTTACATCTGTCTCACATTCAAGGACTGTCCTGGACATGATTTCATTTGATCACCACAGTCAGTATTGTTATCTCAGCCTAACAGTTGAGGAGATTAAGGCTCAGAGAGGTTAAATGAATTGCCTGAGGTCACACAGCTGGCTGTACAATCATTTGTTTATTCATATGACAAGGCATGACATTCCCCTTACCAAGCTGCTCAAATCTAGCCAGAATGTCAAAGTGAAAACAGATTTTCAAACCTGTCCATCAGAAATAAGCCTTCTTAAAAAAAATAAATAAATAAAAAGAAAGAAAAGGAAAGAATAGGGAAAGTTATTTTTCCATCTTGCTTAGATGGGGACAGTTTTGAATTTATTTTTTCAGATTGAACAATCGTTCCTCAAATGGATAGTGATAGGTGATCTAAAAAATAATCTTTAAAAACGTCGCCAAGTTGGGCATTTCCTCCGGGTGACATAACTCACTGTGACAGAATGCATTTAAATTCACGGAAAAGAAATTGAAAGGAGTGCAGCGTGGAAGGTGTTTGTGTGGACTGCCAGGTTCTTAACCCTCTCCTTTTACCATCCTCACCCTCTCCCTCTTTGTGGCAGGCTGGTGGGCCTTCCCATCCCCGCTCCCCCTTGCCTTCTACCGGGTCTCCACAGGCACCAAGCCCTGAAACTAGTTCTTTTGCTGAAGGCAGGTCCTAGGACATGGCCAGCTGCTAGGCTGGGAGAGAGGGTGTGGATTTCCTGATGAGCCAAAGAAAGAGGTGTTTGGACCAGTCGGAAGATGATGCTTTCTCTTTCTGGTTCTTATCTGTTCCCATTGCGTGTCTGTTCCCCACATGGTTAATGTAGTAACAAGGAGTAGGCTTTGCCTTGGGAAGGCCAGGGTGAGGCCAGACAGGGCTCAGGGACAGGGCCCTGCTATTCAACTCAGGGCACTGGATCCATGGAATCTGTGCCTCAAGACCTCCCTGGTTTGGTGGGTGGCCTCCCTCCAAGAAGCAGAGCTCCAGGGCCATGCTAGGGTTGCTGGCAAAAGTTTTGACATAACAAAGTGCTCAAGACCCTAAAGCGTCTTTTGTGCGGTATTTTCAATGCACTTCCCAAGGCATGTTCTGTTATCTGTATGCTGATTTTTCTTTTCCTGCATCCAGTTTGCCATTATGGCTCTGGCAAAAGAAGACAGCAGGTGCCATCTTGAGAAAGGAGAGGTAGATCTGGTGCAGGGCAGTGTCTTAGGCCAGGTGTTCTAGAATCAGAGCCTGAGATGGGGCCTCTGGTGAGAGTGACTTATGGCAGGGTGCTCTTGGGAGGAAAGGAGTGAGGAAGTAGAGGAGAAGGGAGGGCCTGAAGGTAGAGGCCAGCCTCAGCCTAACCCTTGAGGAGCTCTGGAGCATGAGTTATATCACTGAGTTGGTTCCCGCTTGAGACAAGGCGGTTGGCATTTATACTCCCATGCCAGTTAGTCAATGGCCACTGGATGCCACTGGTTAGGGAGAAAGAGTAACCTGGTAGATGAGGCAGATCCTGCCAGAGGCAAGTCTCCAAGGAAGGGGACACTGTTAGCCTTAGCAGCCAACACTCACCAGATCTGGGGACTGGGGGCTCTGGTCTTGTAAGGGGGATACAGCTTGGGAACCAGTGGCATCTACTAGAGGGAGAGCCTGAACAGGCCAGGAAAAGGAAGGGAGGGACTGTTGTACTTCCCCGCCTGGTGGCTTGTGGAAGGGAGGGGAAACAGAGGAGAAGCAAGCATGGTGGCTCATGTGTCCAGACCTGCCCTCCTTGACCTAGAGATAGGCTGGAGAGGCACTGAGCCCTCTAGGAGGCCTCCACTCACCTTCTTGTCTGGGGCACCAGGAGGAGATGGCTGTGTAGAAAGGCCCCCAAAGGGTGGGAGGGCAGCAAGGTGAGGTCAGGCCAAGGGTTCAAGACAAGAGCCTATCACAGGGCAGCTATGGTGAGAAGTTGGGGGTCCGTAGCAAAGGCTTCTACCGGGGGATGCCTGGGGCTGTATGACGCAGCTGCAGTGCTGGTATGAGGTGAGGAGGGGCTTGAGATATTCCGAGAAGACACCCGCCCTGATATCTGATGGAGGACAGATCACAGACTTAGTAACTGCTCTCAGGGTGTCTGAGACCGACCAGGCCATGTGGTAGCGACAGCTGGTGGTCCACCTGCCAGTCATTCCTGCTCACCCTCCCACGGCGTGGAATTACTGCTAGGAGGTGGCTGCCCAGATAGGGACTACATTTCCCAGTTCACCTTGCATCTGTGTCTGGCTGTGTGACAAGTCCTCACCAACAGAATGTGAGTGCAAGTCATGTGTGTGTCACTCCTGGGTGGGAACTTGTCTCTATTCTTCCAGTGGCTAGAAGAAGACTCTGAGGTCCGAGAGCCTGGCAGAGCCAAAGATGGGAAGAGCCTGGGTCCTTGAATCAGTACATGGAGGAGAACTCCCCATAGACTGGGAATTGCCTCATTGGACTATTCTGTGATCAGTATGGGGAAAGTCTATTGTGTGAAGCCACTGAAATTTGGGGGCTTATTTGTTATAGAAGCTAGTGTTGCCCTGGCTTTGGCAGGCCTGACCAGGCATCTCCAGCAAACCACATAATGCCCATGTCGGCACTGGCACAAGACCGGCTCTTAGCCCTTCCACTCTCCACCACCACTCCCCTGGAGCAAAAGTTCACATAAAGCCCCCTTTCAAGACTCAGGTGCCATCTTGGAAAGGAGGAGGTGAGGGAAGAGATAGAAACACTCATTAAACAGAAACTGAGGTGAGAGATTGGTTAAATATTTGCTGCTCAAAGTGGGGTCCCTGGACCAGCAGTGTCAGTATCACCTGGAACTTGTCAGCTTGGGCCTCCTGAATCAGAATCTGCATTTTAAAAAGACTCCCAGGTGATTTGCGTGCACTTTACAACCTTGAGAAGCTCTCCTCAGAGAAAGGTATTATGTCAGAAAATGTGCCTCTTGGTTGGACAGACAGCTGAAGAGGCAGCACAGCATATTTATTCATTCTTGTCTTCATTATTTCATCTGTTCTTTCAATCCGTTACTATTTATTGAACATCTGCTATCTTCAGGCAGTGTCCTGGAGAAACAAGGTGGATACAGACTGCCCTCAGGGAGCTTTTTCCAACAGAGAAGTGAGGAGGGGGCCGACATTAAACATCGTATTATGTAAGTAATGTGACTGAGAAGTACTACAGAGAAAATGTGCAGGTGACAATGAAAGCATAAAATGAGGTGCTGTCTGACTTGGTCTGAGGGCTTGGAGAAAGCCACTGACAAAGCAGTGTTTAAAGAGATATAAAGAAGTCAGCCAGGTGAATAATGGGGTCAGCCACGTGCCGGGCAGAAGAAACTGTGTGTACAAAGGCCCTGAGGCAGGACGAACCTTAGAGATCTTGAATAATTAAAAACAACAGCAGCAACAGCCCAGTCCTTGCTTTGAACCTGAATTAGAGAGAGTGGGGTGAGATGTAGGGGTGAGACCCTACAGGCCCTCATAAGCCATGAGAAGGGTTTGAGACTTTGTCCTAAGAGCACAAGGGAATTTAAATCCTGGCTCAGCCACCTGCTAGCTGTGAGATGGTGGGCAAGTTACTGAACGTTTCAACGCTCCAATTTTCTCATCTGTAGAAGGAGAACAATGTAGTGCCTATTTCATATCATAGGGTGGTTTTTAGGATTAAATGGGTCAATATATGTAAAGGGCTTATACAGTGAATAGCACATAAGAATTTGCAATCACTATTGAAGAGTTTTAATCAGGAAGTCATGTGATAAGGTTTGTGCTTCAAGAAATCCCTCGCTCCTGCATGAAGGGAAACCAGCCTGCAGAGGGGAGAGGCTGGAAGCAGAGGCCCCGAGTGACACGATGGCCAGCTAGTCCACGCAGGAAGCAGTGGAGACAGGATGCCTGACGAGGAATTGGTGACTTGTGGGATGTGTGCCGGGAGGGCTGAGGGGGCCAGGACAGGAGTCAGGGATGGCTGCCAGGTTGCTAAGTGGGGCGTCTTGGTGGATGGGAGTGCCAGGCTTTCAGTGGAAGCTGATGAATTAAATTTTGGACATGCTGGATCTGAGATGCCTGTGAGACATGAAGATGGAGATATTGAACAGGGAGACGAGATGCTGGAGCTGCGTAAATATTTGGGAGCTGTTAGCGTGCGGATGGCAGTTAAAACCATTTGGAAGAGATGAAGGTACTCAGAGCATGTAGTGTTGGAAGAGTTTGGGTTCGAATCCCCACTGGCTGTATGTTTTGGGGAGTTACTTTGCATCTCTGAGATCCAGTGTCTGGTCTGAAAAATGAGGCTACTGATACCTGCAGCAGAGGGTCGTGTGGGACGTAACTGAGGTAGTGTAAGACCACTAGCACACCTGGTACTCAGCTCAGTCAGTATTAATCCCTTTTCTCGGTCTAGCTCCCTTCCTCACTCATCACACACATTTTTCTCCTGCCTTGGTTTCTGAAGCAGCCTGCACCCAGAGCACACAGTGGCCTGATTGCACCTGCTGTGCAGGTGCTGAGCCCAGAGCGGTCAGTGTCCAGATGGGAGCGCTGTGGACCCGCCGAGGCCGCCGGACACGCAAAGAGTAAATCATGCTGTGAAATGAACACTGGCCTCCAAGTCAGTGGGACCTGATTCAAGTCTCATCTCTGCCTCCTGCTTGCCTGAGGCCTCAGGTAAGTCCTCACACCTCCCGGAGCCTCGGGCACTTCATCTGCAGGGTGAGGAGTTAGGTGATCCTGCTCTGTTCGTTGTGCAGGCCGCTATAACAAAGTGCCACAAACTGGGTGGCTTAAAACAACAAATTCATTCGCTCACAGTTCTGGAGGCTGGAAGTCTAAAATCAAGGTGTCAGCAGGGCCATACTCCTCTGAGACTCTGTAGAATCTTCCCTGGCCTCTCCCTAGCTTCCGGTGGTGGCCACCAGTCCCTGGTGTCCTGGCTGGTCACTGCAGGACTCTGATCTCTGCCTCTGTCCTCACAGTGGCCTTCTCTTCTGGGTGCATCTCTGTGTCTCATCTCTTCTTATAAGGACCCCAACCACACTGGACCAAGAACCAGCCACCCCACCCTACTTCAGTATGCCTTCATCTTTTTTTTTTTTTTTTAAGATTTTATTTATTTATTTGACAGAGAGAGACACAGCGAGAGAGGGAACACGAGCAGGGGGAGTAGGAGAGGGAGAAGCAGGCTTCCCGCTGAGCTGAAGGCAGACACTTAACGACTGAGCCACCCAGGCGCCCCTGGTATGCCTTCATCTTAACTAAGTACATCTGCAGTGACCTTCTTTCCAAACAAGATCACATTTTCAATGACCAGGGTTAGGACTTCGAACAGAGCTTTTTGAAGGAACACAGTTCAACCCATCACACATTCCTAGTCTTCTTTTCTCTGAATTGGTAGGAAGTAAGGGGGACAAATCTCCATGGAGGAGAGAGCCAGGGAATGTTAATTATATTTTTACTTGTTGTTGGAAAACAGTTTTCTGATGGCTAGAAATACATGTTCTCTCTGTTATGGTCTCCTTGTGGCAGGTACTCACTGCAGGTGAAAAGGCATTTTACTGAGAGAATAAACAAAGGTAAGAGCTGGATCGTGCTACCCCTGGAGAGAAAATATTTGTGCCTAATTGGAAAATGCAAGCTTTTCTGTCTTCTATGCTCTCTGGCACACACTCTAGGGTGGAGGCGGGGCCAGATGGCGGGGGAATTATCTTTCTGCCCCTGTTAAACTGGACCACTAGACATCATTTGCTTTCTGTATAGGCAGCAGTACACCTTTGCCCTCCTGCTCCAGGGAAAAGCCAGCTCTGGTGATGAGAGGCTTGATGTCCTCACTGGCCCGTACAGCACCCTACTGGTCCACTCCATTGACAAGGTCATGCTGTTAATCCTGGAGAGTCATAAGGGGCCCATGCCCTAGAGTTCTTGTTGGGCCTCAAAAATTCATGGGCCCGTTGTGCTCCTATAATATTGTATCCAAATGAGTTGAAAAGTTATGTTCATACAAAAACTGCACACAAATGTTTATAGCAGCTTTATTCATAATTGCCAAAACTTGGAAGCCACCAAGATGCTCTTCAGTAGCTGAGTGGATAAACAACCTGTGTATGTATATCCACTCAGTGGAACATTATTCAGCAATTAATTCAGTGATAAAACAAAAAAGAGCTATCGAGCCATAAAAACATATGAGAAAACCTTAAAGGCATGTTGGTAAGTGAAAGAAGCCAGTCTGGAAAGGCTACATATTGTGTGATTCCAGCTGTATGACATTCTGGAAAAGGCAAAACTATGGCGACAGTAAAAGGATCGGTGATCGCCAGGGAGGGGGAGGGGGAGAGATGGAGCACAGAGCATTTTTGTATAACACTGTAATGATGGACATGTGACATGCGTTTGTTACAACCCGTAGAATCTGTAACACAGAGGGTGAACCCTAATTAAACTGTGGAGTTTGGTTATTGATAATGTATCAGGATTGGTTCATCAATTGTACTAAATATACTACCCCGTATGGGGTGTTAATGATAGGGCCACTGTGTGCAGGAGCGAAAGGGGTGTACAGAAACTGTCCTTCCTGCCCAATTTTTCTGTAGACCTACAAGTGCTCTAAAAAACAATACCTGTTAATCAACAAACGAACAAGCCTCATGGTCGGTCACTTTCGGAAAGCTCCTGGGGCTCCAGGTGTGGCTCCTCTCGGACATCCCCCCCGCGAAGCAGAAGGCACTGGTGCCTGTTGCAGCTCTTCACGTCTGGGTGGCCTGTTTCAGTTGGTGACCCCGCTGTCATGCCACCAGTTCTGAATGGCACTCCAGGCAAGAGGAGGTTCCACAGCTGGTCCAGACTACTGTGTGAGTGACCCTGCCTCTTGACAGGTCTGGTGGCTCATTGGGACGCTGTTTGCAGCTCGTGGGAAGTCTTGAGACTCCCAGCAGTATGAGGCAGGGCCGAGGGTATAGCAAGTCGGGCCCTTGCCTTGGGCAGAAAATTTGAAGGGATATCCCAAAAAACTCAGTAATCAAGATGGATAATGTTTTAACTTAGTGTGTTAGAAAAAGAAAAATGGATGCAAAAATGTCCATCATCAAAATGTCAGAGCTTTAAGTAAAGCCAGGATTTGACCCTGTGCTTGCCCGACACTGCCTCACTGACCTCTCCCTTTTCTTGGCCCTGTCAGATCTTATCTTTATCTAATATTTTGATATTTGATTCATCATAGAGGGTTCTGTGTTAATTTTTATTTTAAACATTTCAACAAAATATTTTTTGTCTTACTGAGATTTTAGGCATCTCCCTTAAATTTTGTGCCCAGGGCAAGTACCTCATGTGCCTCACCCTTGTCCAGGCTGAGCCCCTGATCAGATTAGTATATTCATTCAAAAAGTATTAAGTATCTACTATGTGCCTTTTACCAGTGGATGAGATGACTCGCCCCATGGCTATTGATCTTCCTCCATCCTGGGCCAGCGCTATTGCTCAGGGAGCTCATGGCCGAGTGGCCACAGCAGTCTGCACATACCCAAGACCCAGCCTTCCTGGGTTGCCCCCACTGCTCAGTGCTCAGTGTTCCAGCAGCAGATGTCTGCCGCAAGCCCTCGATGAGGTGTCATACTTCACTGAGGGGACCTGGTGGCTGGGTGGTTAATTGGTCTTCATTTGCGTTGGAGAAGCAATTTGTTTTAGCAGAAAGACACTTGTTCTGGATTTCCATTTCCATCAGGTCCTGGCAGCATCCCTATCCTCAGACTCGTTAGATGTGGCTTCATAGCCACACTATTCCCTCTGGCCACAACAAGAGCAGGGAGGCAATGAGCTGTGAGGTGCTAATGGGATTTGCTATTTTCACTATGTAGACACAGAAGCAGCCAGCCTGGTGGAAGGAGAAGTGGCCCGTAGAAGACTCAGCTCTGCCAACTTTAAGGCTGGGCTGCTGTTCTGCAGGACACAGTGTATGCTCTGAAGTAGCAGCTGGGACCTAATGTTCTGTCTTCCATGGCCAGAATACACAAGTCCTTCCTCTTGGCCCTGGATTCATTTTACTCAGAGACCTTGGATTGGAGCTGAGACTTGCTCAAGTCATTTCCCTACCCAGCAGTCCAGCCTGTGGCCCTGTGTTGGGATAGCCCCCAGACTTTTGGGAGCAGCCTAGATTCTAGCTCTAAACTGGAGGACCCCAGAACCAGGACATTTTGCTAGCTTCATGGTACTCATGCTCTCCAACTAGAAAGCTAACATCCACATCGTCTGTGGTCCCACAGTTTGCCCTGAGCGCAAGGTTGCTATGTACAGGAGTATAGGTTGTGCACTGCACAAGCCCAGAAGGCACTATTCAAATGGAATAAGATGTAAATGATGCCCTTGGAATTGTGCAATGCAGCAGCCTTACCTGAGAAGTTAGGCATGAGATGACCACACCCTTAAGGAACTTGTACCAACGTATTGAGGGGCAAGGATATGGCAAACTGACTCTAGGTGCCCGAGATCAAGGTGGTGATCATAACAACAACAAAAATCCTCATGACAACCCTGCTAGGTGATACTAATATTATCCCCATTTTACAGAGGGGAAACTGAAACCCAGTGAGGTTGGGTAATTTGCTAAGGACTTAGCACAGCTGAAACGTGGTAGAGCCAGGATTTGAACCCAGGTAGTCTACCTCCCCAGCTTTTGCTCTGAAACATGATCCTCCACTGTTGTTCCCCTGACCTTTTCATTTCAAGACTGAGAACTGGATCTGCCTCAGAAGAACCCAAGACCTTGCCAGGACTCTAAACATACTACAGGAGGAGGAGATTTGAAACCAGACAATCTGGGTCAAAGCCACATTCCACCATGTACCGATGTGACTTTGGCCTCATCCCACAGTCTCTCGGAGCCTCCATTATCTATTCAAATGGGCCTTTGATGGTGAACAGGTCTTGCCCACTTACTGGATGCCAGCCACAGCTAAGACTTCAAGTACATGACCTCAGTCCTCACAGCAGGTCTTCCTGGGGCCCTTGCTGCATGGGACCCTGGCCTGGAGTGACGGCCAGATAAGGTGGGTGTGGAAGGGCTTTTGAAGTGTCAGTGATCGTGCACACACATTCCTCGGCAAGAGTGATGATTCTCAATCTGTGGAGCCCCCACTTTGCATGAGGCCCTCTGCTAGGTGCTTCATGTGCAGCATCTCATTTACTCCTATAAGGCAGGCTCTGCTGTTATGTCCACTTTCGGATGAGGACACCAAGGCTCAAAGATGTGAAATAACTTTCTCTGGGTCACAGAGCTAATAGGTGGTGGACCTGGTGTTTCAACCAGGGCAGGCTGCCTGCAGAGCCTATGCTCTTGACTTCAAGTGACAGCGCCCAGTGGACTCTCCAGATGTCTCTGCTTCCCAGGTCCCTGTGCACCACCTGCCTTTGGTGGGAGCATGGAAGTAGGCTGGGGGGGAGGTAGAGAAACTTAAGGGAAAGAAGTAGCTAATTATCGTGACAGCTGCAGCCTAGAGCATCTGTGTGATTGGTTCACAGTTTCTCCAAAGGGTGGGTTTTGTTGTCCTCATGGTGTAGAAAATTGGGAACATGGTGGTGCCAGGGAGGCCAAATCTGCCTCTTATTGAAAGAAGTTGGGGACAAGGGGAAGGACCTTAGAAGTCTGAGTTTTCTCCTTTACTATTGCCAAGGGCTTCTTTTTTATTTCATCTTCATTTGGGGCCATTGAGAGGGAAGAATGAAGTTATAAAAAGACTTGCTTCCAAGGCATGTCATTAAGGCACCTCTTTGTTTGCTGGCTTCTGCTGGGTCTTTACTGGCAGCATTTGCAATGTTGGGAGACTTGTACCCAAACCCTGAAAGAGTTCCAGGCACCCACATGGCTCTGCAGTGCTCTGGATGACCTTTTCACACACCTTGACAGTGGGAAACAGATCCATAGATGTGTGACAGGATTTGGGGTAAAGAGAAGAGCAGACTGTTTGGCCACTCAGGGAGTGGGGACAGGTGCATCAGGCAGGGTTGTTGGTCATACCCTGGGGCGTTACTCTCAAACTGGAAAGATGTTTGAATGGTGGGGAGTCAAAAATCAACAAAGATGTACTACCTAGGGATGAGGTGTGATCTTGAGTCCTGACTTGGCTTACAGGAGACATGAGAGTTACGGGGGTGAGGAGCACCATGAGGTGAGCATTGTGGGGTGAGTTCTGCTTTAAGCATCTGCTCCCTGGGCTGTGGTTGTGCTCTGCACCTACTCGCTGTGTGACCTCAAGAGGTTCTCTCAATCTTTGCCTTGGTTTCCTCATCCGCTATGGGGACAGTGCAACCAACTGTTGGAGCTTGTGGTGTTACTACTTTGGTTAGTGTGTGTCTGCCCTGTCTCTTCCCCACCTCCTTTCTGACCCATTTTCCTACTCTATATGGTGCTCGTGGGGCTTTCATCTCAGCTTTGCTAGTGCCCAGCACAGGGCCTGGCTCAGAGCAGGTGCTGAGGATGTAAACCAAATTAACAAATTCATGAAATAGAAATAGGTGCTGATAATTAGACTGCCTGTGTGGAAATAAAAAGCTGAAAGGAGACATGTGGGCTCCACGCAAATGTACAAAAGCCCCTTGAGAGTTCTGTCATTCCATCTATCTTGGAATTTTCATCTTGATTTATTTCACATGATGAATGATGCTTTGCCCTGAAAAACTGTAGCCTTCAATAGAAATGGCCATACAAATGTTACACATTTATATGAAAAAGTAAAGAATTTTTGTTGTTTGGGTAATTAGAATTTATTCTGAACATTTATTCTAAATACATGGTTTGATTGGCTAGTGCAGATCTGTCAGAGATAACCTCTTATGTCTGCTTACTAAGACTCTAAGCTATATGGGATGCAGGAAGGGCTGGATCAAGGGGACACCTTGAGAGAGCTATTTTGTTGACTGTATTGTTGACATCTCCAGGAATTCACTTTCTAAGCCTCAATTTGTTATTTTATAAGATAGAAGTGTTGGAATAGAATCTCAATGGTTCTAAATTGTCAGAGGAAGCATTTTCTATATCTCAGCACAGACTTGCTGAAGTAGAATCTACTCCTTTGGCAGTGGCATTCTGCAATGTTGGATTTTATGATTATGTAGCCTCACTTAGGAGAAAAGTAGCCAGATCCTATATGGTCTTTCTTTTGGGTTCCTGGACCCGATTTCAACCCGTTTTTGGGGTGGGGGGGTTCTCCTACTCCTTCAATAAGCCATTCTTAGACACCAGTAGGGTCTCCCAAGAATTCAACTAAACTCTGGCACTCTACCTGGAGACAGCATCAGATTCCACAGGTTAAGGGTTCAGTCTTACAAGACTGTCCCACCCTCCCTCCCGATGTCAGGCACAAACGCAGTCCAGGCTTTTCCCTGTGCTTTTGACTGATTGGCTGTAGATAGGAGGTTTTCACGACCTCCTTGGACTTCAGATGCCAGCTATAAGTGCATGTTGTTACCTGTACTTCTGATTGACTGGGTATAAATTGGAGGTTCCCACAATCCCCTCTTCTTGTTTGATTACTTTACTACAGCACTCACAGAACTCATAAATATTGTAATGACTAGGTCACCAGTTTACTATAAAGGGGATTAACTCAGGAACAGCTAGATGGAAGAGATGCACAGGGCAAAGCATGTGGAGAGAGAGCAGAGCTTCCATGATGTCTTTGAGTGGACCTCTCTCCTCAAGTCTGCACATGTTCACCAACCTGGAAGTTCTCCCAATCCTGTTTTCTTAGGTTTTTATGGAGGCTTCATTACATAGTCATGATTGCTTAAATCATTGACCACTGGGGATTGGTCCAACTTCTAGCCACTCTCCCCTCCCTGGAGGTCAGGGGGTAGTACTGAAAGTTAGCCCCGTTGGCAACCATCCCACATCTTTAGTTGCATTCTAAAGTCACATCATTAACATAACAAAAGAGACTTTCTTAGCACTCTCAACAGTTAAGAAATTCTAAGGGTTTTGGGAGTCAGGAGCATGGATGAAGACCAAATATATATAAGAAATATATTTTGCATTTCTTTTTGTCTTCCTCAGTTTCTTTCAGAAGCATTCTATAGTTTTCAGAGTACAGATCCTTTACCTCTTTGGTTAGGTTTATTCCTAGGTAGCTTATGGTTTTTGGTGCAATTGTAAATGGGATTGATCCCTTGATTTCTCCTTCTTCTGCTTCATTGTTTGTATATAGAAATGGATTGGAAGAACAAATATTGTTAAAATGTCTATGCTATCCAAAGCAATGTGTACATTCAGTGCAATCCCTATCAAAATACCATCAGCATTTTTCACAGAGGTGGAACCAACAATCCTAAAATTTGTATGGAACCAGAAAAGACCCCGAATAGCCAAAGGAATGTTGAAAAAAAAAAACCAAAGCTGGGGGCATCACAATTCTGGACTTCAAGCTATATTACAAACTTGTAATCATCAAGACAGCATGGTACTGGCACGAAAACAGACACATAGATCAATGGAACAGAATAGAGAACCCAGAAATGGACCCTCAATTCTATAGTCAACTAATCTTCAGCAAAGCAGGAAAGAATATCCAGTGGAAAAAAGACAGTCTCTTCAACAAATGGTGTTGGCAAAATTGGACAGCCACATGCAGAAGAATGAAACTGGACTACTTTCTAATACCATACATAAAAATAAACTCAAAATGGATGAAAGACCTAAATGTGAGACAGGAATCCATCAAATTCCCAGAGGAGAACACAGGCAGCAACATTTTTGACCTCGGCTACAGCCACTTCTTCCTAGACACATCTCCAAAGGCAAGGGAAACAAAAGCAAAAATGAACTATTGGGACTTCATCAGGATAAAAAGCTTTTGCACGGTAAAGGTAACAGTCAACAAAACTAAAAGGCAACCTAAGGAATAGGAGAGGATATTTGCAAATGACTTATCAGATAAAGGGCTAGTATCCATAATCTATAAAGAACTTATCAAATTCAACACCCAAAAAACAAAAAAATCCAGTCAAAGAATGGGCAGAAGACATGAATAGACATTTCTCCAAAGAAGACATACAAATGGCCAACAGACACATGAAAAAATGCTCAACATCACTCAGCATTGGGGAAATACAAATCAAAACCACAATGAGATACCACCTCGCAGCAGTCGGAATGTCTAAAATTAACCACTCAGGAAACAACAGATGTTGGCAAGGATGCAGAGAAAGGGGAACCCTCTTACACTACTGGTGGGAATGCAAATTTGTGAAGCCACTCTGGAAAACTGTATGGAGATTCCTCAAAAAGTTAAAAATAGAGCTACCCTACGACCCAGCAATTGCACTGCTAGGTATTTATCCAAAGGATACAAACATAGTGATTTGAAGGGGCACATGCCCCCCAGTGTTCATAGCAGCAATGTCCACAATAGCCAAACTATGGAAAGAGCACAGATGTCCATCAACAGATAAATGGATAAAGAAGATGTGAAATATATATATATATATATATATATATATTTCATTCTTTTTGGTGATCAAGAAATGGGCAGAAGACATGAGTAGACATTCCTCCAAAGAAGACATACAAATGGCTAACAGACACATGAAAAAAAAAAAAAAATTTCATTCTTTTTGGTGGCTGAGTAATTCAGCCACCAAAAAGAATGAAATCTTGCTATTTGCAATGACTTGGATGGAACTAGAGGGTATTATGCTAAGCAAAATAAGTCAGAGAAAGACAAATACCATATGATTTCACTCATCTGTGGAATTTAAGAAATAAAACAGAGGGACATAGGGGAAGGGAAGGAAAAATAAAATAAGATGAAAACAGAGAGGGAGGCAAACCATAAGAGACTCTTAACTATAGGAAAAAGGATTGAGAGAGGTGGTTGGTGAGGGGATGGGGTAACTGGGTGATGCACATCAAGGAGGGCACTTGATGTAATGAGCACAGGATGTTATATGCAACTGATGAATCACTGACTTCTATCCCTGGAACTAATAATACAAAATATATTAACTAAATTGAATTTAAATAAAAAATTAAAAAATATATTTTCGTTATCTGAATGACCAAATATAGATTTTTCTTACAAATTGCAATATCACAGTCTTATAGACTCTTACATGGCTTTGCTTTTCTCTGAGAAGAGAGCCAGTGGAGGGTTGCGAGTTAGGAGTGGTTTAATTTGACTTAGGCTACAAAAGGATCCTTCTGGCAGCCATGTGAGGGTAATGTGGGAGACGGCACAGGTGGAGGCAGAGCGAGGAAAGAGGCTACTGCAATGGTCTGGGTAAGGAATGATGGTGGCTCAGACCAGAGTGTTGGTGATGGAGGTGGCAACAAAGGGTTGGATTCTGCATCTACTTTGAAACATAATGCCCCAGGATTTATGTCAGTAAAAGAAAGATGTCGGGGATGACATGAAGGTTTTAGGTCTGAGCAACAGGAAGGGTGGGTGTTACCTTTTCCTGAGATGGAGGTGACACTAGGAGGAACAGCTTTGAGGCACAGAGGGCAGTAGAAAATCAGGAGCTTGGCTTTGGACATGGTTTGTTTGAGGCACTGGTTGGATACCCTGGTGGCAGTGTTGGGAGGCAGTTGGATGTGCAGCTGTGGGATTCAGGGTGAGTTCTGGGCTGGAGGTATAAATGGGAAACTCTCAGGTGTAGGCCTTTAAAAATAGTCATATTCCTTTTCAGAAAGGTTCATAAACCAATGCTCTCTCTAGAGGATATGGAAATTCCCAAATGCTGGCTGTTACTTTAAAAAATCCATGCCGAGGGGCGCCTGGGTGGCTCAGTCGGTTAAGCGGCTGCCTTCGGCTCAGGTCATGATCCCAGGATCCTGGGATCGAGCCCCGCATCGGGCTCCCTGCTTGGCGGGAAGCCTGCTTCTCCCTCTCCCACTCCCCCTACTCGTGTTCCCTCTCTCCTGTCTCTCTCTCTGTCAGATAAATAAATAAAATCTTAAAAAAAAAAAAAAAAATCCATACCGATTTGATAGGTAAAAAATGATGTCTCAGTATTTTAATTTGCATAATGTGAATTTCCAGTGAGATTAACTTCTTTTTTTTTTGGCTATTTCTCTTTCATCTCCTGTGAATTGCATGGTGTGTCCTTTTGTCCATTTAAAAAGTGGGAATGACCTATTGTCCTCTTCATATTGTATTTAGCAGAAGAAATCTTCAATATTATGTTGTTAGGTGATAGTTTTTCTGAATTTTAATTTTGTTTATAATGCTTGCTGATGTATGAAAGGTCGGCATATTTGTGTAGTCAAGTATATCATCTTTTCCTTCTTGGGTCCTTCCTTTTGTTTGAAAGCCTTCTCCTAATATCAGAAGACTATTAATCTATATTTTATTCTAGTTTTTTATAGTTTAATTAAAATAATAACTCTCTGATTCATGAAATTTATTTTGATGTATGGTGCGAGGCCTTGAATTTTTTCCTGCCCCAAATAGTTAATGAGCTGTTCTTGCATAATTTATTGGCCATTCTGCAACATTTCTCATGAATTTAAACGTCACTTTAATTGATACTAAATTCTTGCCTAGACTAGGGCCTGCTTCCAGGCTTTTAATTTTTTCATAGCTATGTCTGTTTTTCTATACTGTTTTAATTATTATAATTTACAACCCACCTAATATCTGGTAGATCAGATCCATTATTTATATTTTTGAAAATTTTCTTTATTATTCAACTCCTTTTATTTTTCTTTGAAACTTTAGACTTAACATTTTTAGGTTCCAGAAAGTTTCCAGCCAAGTTTTAATTGCACTTCCATTAAGCTTACACATTACTTTGACAAAATCAATAGATCTGTAATATTGTTTTCTCACCCTTGAATATGGTGTGCTCCCTAACCATGCAGGCCTTCCTTCATGTCCTCGATATTCTTCCGTTGCTTCTTCAAATACAAATGCTCATATCTTGATGATTTTATTCCTAAGTAAAAAAATAAATCAAAGAAAAAAACCCAACTCTCCTCCACCCCTCTATCTGATCTGTTTTCTATCACAGTGGTTCTCAAGAGCGGTTTTGTTCCCTAGGGACATTTGGTAATGTCTGGAAATATTTTTAGTTGTCGCACAGGGGACCCAGTACTGGTGTCTAGTAGGGGAAGGCCAGGGATGCTGCTAAACCCCCTGCAATGCCTATGGCAGTCCCCAAAACAAAGAATTATCTGGCCCCAAATTCAGGAGTGCTGAGGTTGAGAAACCCTCATCTATTTATGTGGTGCCTGGAGTCTTTTCCCATGGATTGTCCTTCTGGTATACTGGTATTTTGATTGGCGACAGAGGTGAGTCTGTTAAGTGTCACAGGGGGTATCTGTCCTCTAGGTGTCTGCTTTGTGCCCTGAGACAAGCAGCCTCCTGTGAGAGGCTGTACCCCTGCCCTGCATGGCGGCCAAGAGCCCTGAGGTGTGCAGTCCTCAACTGTCACTCAGTCTGTCATGTGTCTGTTTTAGACTCCTGGTGTCCTAAAGGAGGCCAGTTTTCCAGAAGGAGACCATGGAAGGCCTGAAAGTAAACCCATGGTTCCATATATGTATTTATGTACTTATTTTAAAAAGATTTTACTTATTTATTTTGAGAGAGAGACAGAGGGACAGAGGGAGAGGGAGAAGCAGACTCCCTGCTCAGCAGGGAGCCCGATGCAGGGCTCAATCCCAGGACCTTGAGATCATGACCTGAGCCAAAGGCAGACGCTTCACCAGCTGAGCCACCCAGGTAGTCTCCATGGTTCCATTTAAAGAAACTTCAAGAGCTGGCAAAACTCACCTCACGTGACAGAAATCTGAGAAGTGGTTGCCGGGGGGGAGAGGGTGGAGGACTGGGAGGGCCACAAGGGAACTCTCTGGGAATTACTTGTGGCATATTGGGTCTGTGCCATATTGGGCATATTGGGAGTGTTTTCTCCAGGGCTTTTTATTCCTTAAAAAAAAAGAAAGAAAGAAAGAAAGAAAAGAAAAGAACTACAGCCATAATGGAAGCCCCTTTGTATGCCTCCCCGTCTCATTCCCCTTCCTCTCTTGCCAGAGGAGGCCAGTGTTCCGAACTTGGTATCTTTCACATCTATATTTGTGTATTTTTCCAAACAATATAATCTGTTTTTCAACATTACATTTAAACTATCACACTGTGTATATAATCCTGCATTTTCTTTTCCACTTACTATTTTTATATCGACTTAATTCATTTTAACTGCTATATAGCATTCTATTGTGTGTGTATACTTCCACTTATCCAGTCTCCTATTATTAGACATTTAGGTGGTTTCCAGTTGTTCTTTATCATAATGCTTCAGTGAACATCCCTACTGTGCCTATATATTTATTTTGTAGCCAGTCAGAATATTGTTTTTCAGTTGGCCCTCTTGAGTTCTCCAGAAAGACAATATTATCCTGGGCTAAAAATTATACTTTTGTTTCTTTCTCTCTTGTAATTATGATTCATATCTAGTTCTGGTCCTTTTAAATTGCTTAGAAATTTCAGAACAATAGTAAATAGCAGTGAGAACAATGGCCAACCTTGTTTTGTTCTTGACATTAGTGAGGTGGCCTCTTGAGTTTCACTGTTAAGGATGATTTGGGCTTTCAGTTTGAGATCGATATTATTTATCATGCTGAGGTATAATCTTTTTTTACCTGAGTTTATTAGGAAATTAAGATCATGAATAAATGAATTTTATAGACTAATTTCAATATTATGATATGCTGTTTCTTATTTGGATTAGTATACTAATAGACTTAGAATATTGAAACAATCTTGAAGTTTTTTGATGTATTGTTCTTCTAATCTATTGCAAGATTACCTTTGTTTAGTACTTTTGCATATACAACATATTAAGTGAGATTAGTCTGTTATTTAATTTATTTATTTATTTTGGCTTTTAAGTCATGGTCACAAGGTTTTTTTCTAAGAGTGTATTATTAAGGTATAATTTACACACAGTAAAATGCACAAATCTTAAGTGTACAACTTGATGATTTTTGACAGATATACACACCCCAGTAGCCGTCACCCAGATCAAAATATGGAACATTCTCATGACCCCATAAAGTTCCCTTGTAGCTCCTTCCAGGCAGTTCTCCATCCCCACCCCCAGCAACCACTCCTCTAATTTTTATCACCACACATTAGTTTTGTCTGTCCTTGAGCTTCATATAATTGGGATCATGTAATTTATACTCCATGTCTGGCTTCTTTCATTCAACATAATGTTTTTGAGATTCATCCAAAACCTTATGTCAATAGTTTTGCTGGCTTTGTAAAATGAACTGGTAAGATTTACATCGTTTTTCATGCCCTGAAGGGGTTTATGTTACATGGAAATTATTTGTTCTGTGGAAGGCTGAAGTAACGCGCCGATGAAATCATCTGAACCTGGAAGCCATTTTAGGAGGCAATACTTTGACAACTTCCGTTAGATTTTTTCCCTTTATTATCGGTCTATTCAGGTAGTCTAATTTTTCTTGAGGCAATTTTGGTATGTTATGCTTTCCCAGAAAATAATCCATTTCACCGAGGTTTTGAAAATATTAGCATATAATTATGCCTAGAATCTTCTTACAATTTCAAAATTTATGGTTTCCCTTTTTGCATTTGTAACATTTGTTTATGTCTCCTCCGATGGTGGAAACAAAGCTATTTCATGAACCAGCTCTAAGGTTTATCTACCAATTTTACTGTTTTTTTTTCCAACTGTTAAGTTTACTAATCGATAATGTTTGCTTATATTTTCTAGATTTCTTTCCATGGTTATTTTGATCTTTTATAAAAACCAGATTATTTAAATGAATGTTTATTTTACCTACTTTCATGTTTTTCTGATTAACCATAAAGGCATTTAAGGTTATCACTTTGCCTGTGAATCAGCTTTGCCTCATCCCATAAGATTTCCTAATATGATTTTCATTGCTTTTTATTTTTATTTTATTTATTTATTTATTTTTAAAGATTTATTTATTTATTTGACAGAGACAGTGAGAGAGGGAACACAAGCAGGGAGAGTGGGAGAGGCAGAAGCAGGCTTCCTGCTGAGCAGGGAGCCCGATGCGGGGCTCTATTCCAGGGCCCTGGGATCATGACCTGAGCCGAAGGCAGACGCTTAACGACCGAGCCACCCAGGCGCCCCTCGTTGCTTTTTAAATTGCCTATTTGCAGTTTTGATTTTTCCTCTTTAGCCCAAATGTTATCTAGAGGACACTTAAAAGTATCCAAGTGATTGGGTTTTGTGGTTTGTGTGTTGGGGAAGTATATTATTTTTAATTTGCCACTGCCTTGTAGGAGGGATGGTTTCTGTGCCTTTAGGGTCCTTTGCCTGATACATAGATAAGAAAGATAAGAGATCTTATCCACATATAAGAAAATTAGAGAAACAGATTAAGAAGTCCGGCATCCAAAATAATAAGAGTTCAAGAATGAGAAAACGCAAAGAAAGAGAAGACATTATTAATGTAATAATTCAAGAAGAATTTCTAAAATTGGAGGATATGGATTGGTAGGACCCCTCAAATCCTCAAGAAAATAGACCCACACTTTTGAAAAAATAAGTATTTTTAAAGGATGGTGCATCTTAAATTTCTGGTTGACTTAGAAGATAACTGAGTCCACAGTTGGAGAATGCAGATTCACTTGTGATTTGCATGTGGCCAGACTGTAAAAAGGACCTCTGGCCTCTGATAACATAATGGACTGGTATTATGTCAAGGAAATAGGTATCCCTATTATGAAAGAACATCATGTAGAAATACAACTTTCTAACTTAATGTATTTTGGATTTAAGTGAGGAGGAAAACTGGTCACAAAACAAGGAGGGAGGCAAACAAATAACCTAGTACTTTTTTAGAGCTATACAGTTTACAAAGCACTGTCACCTGTGTGTGATAAAATATTTCAGTTAATCCTAACAGTATCGTGAGTGAGGCATTATGACTCCCATTTGATAGACCAGAGTGAGGCTCCCGGAGCGGTTAAATGAACTGTCCCAAGTTCATACAGTTCGCAGGTGCTAGAGCTGGGATTTAAAGAGAGGTCTCTGATTCTCTTGGCCTGTCCCTTATGGTCACCTCAAGGTCACAAGATGGTGGAAGAAGGAAGAGGAAAGCATAAAAAAGCACACGTGCCAGCGGAGCACGCCTGCCTTTAGGGACATTTCTCTGTAATTTACTCGTACATGTCACTTGCCAGACGATGCTCCGTGGCCACCCCTCTTGGCAAAGGAAGCTGGGAAATGTAGCATTTTAATTGGGTACATTGCTTTTCTGAATGAAACCACAGTTGTGCTAGGAAGAGAGGAGAGCTGAGTAGGCACCCATGAGTCTCTGTGGAAGCCAGGAGCAGAAGCAGCCAGTGCGTCCCTTCCTTTGGCTACCTAGAAACTGTTTACATGGATGAGTGAGGTTTTTTGTTTTTGTTTTTTTTCTCCTTGGCTTTGGATGATGTGAATTATTTTCATGGAATGGAATCAAGTTTTTAGTATAGTGCATGTATTAAATATTTAAATACCGTAAGTTGGCTGGCATTTTCTCTCTTCATGACAAGATTATTATGATGGTCCCAAATCCTGTGGAGATGTAATCTTAAGTTGTTCTAATAAAAATAAAGTGATGGCGTTTAGTGTTTTAAATGCACCGATGGGGTGCCTGGGTGGCTCAGTTGGTTGGGTGTCCAACTTTTGGTTTCGGCTCAGATCATGATCTCATAGATTGTGAGATTGAGCCCCATGTTGGGCTCCTCGCTCAGCAGTGGGCGGGAGGGGGTTCTGCCTGAGAGGTTCTCTCCCTCTGCCCCTCCCTCCACTCACACGCACACTCTCACTCTTGTTCTTGCTCTCTCTCTAAAATAAATAAATCTTTAAAAAATTTTTTTTTAAATATACTGAAAGTGGTTGCTTATTTTTTTTCTAGCTTTCCTTTCTCTGCTGTCTTCCCTAAGACTGTTTCCTCTCTATTCACTCCTTACTTCCCATTCTTTTTCTCCATCAGTGCTGTCTCCTCTTACTGAATCTTCAGCTTGCAGACTACCAGAGAGAACCTCTAGTTCAACCAGTTCATGTTATGGGTGGGGAAACTGAGGCCCAAGGAGTCAGGGAGATCTCTGACAAGGACTAAGGCCCCCTCCCTCTGCCTAGCCTTTTTTTTTTTTTTTTTTTTTTTTAAGATTTGTTTGAGAGAGGGAGGGTGGGGAAGGGCAGAGGGAGAGAATCTCCAAGCAGACTCCCCACTCAGTGTGGAGGCAGATACAGGGATCAGTCCCATGACCCATGAGATCATGACCTGAGCTGAAACCAAGAGTCACGTGCTCAACTGACTGAGCCACTGAGGTGCTGCCCCTCTGCCTAGCCTTCTTGAAGGAAGATCAGTGATCCTTAATCCCAGCATGGAATATGGAAAGTGAAGGCTCTGAGGTGGGAAAGAGATTGGGGGCATTTGAGAAACCAAAGGAGGATGGTGTGCCTCGGGTACAGAAAATGAAGAAGTGAGTGGGTAGAAGAGTCAGCAAGGAGGATGGGAAGCCAAGCAGTGAAGGCCATAGTAAGGATATGGGGTTTATAAGCTAGTGAAGGGTTGTCAGCAGGGGAGCGGTATGATTTAGCTTAAAAAACTCAAAAGTTCCTTATGACTGCTTTGTGGAAACAGATTGGAGAGAACAAGGAAGCCAGAAGAGAACAGTGAGGAGCTACTACGGTCCTCCAGGTGAGAGGTGATGAAGGCAGTTGGGTCGGAGAGAAGCAGAGCAGACAGAAGGTAATATTGATTGATAGGGTTTCATGACAGATTTACAGATTGGGGTATGAGAGACGGAGGAGGCAAGGATGAATCCTAGGTTTCTGCCTTGTGCAAATAGGTAGATGGAAGAGCTCCTATTGAGCTAGAGAGCACTGTAGGAGGAGCAGATTTGAGTGGAAGATGCAAAATTCACTTTTACACAGAAGTTTCTGTGATATATTCTCATGAAGTCAGCAAAGTAGCTGGATATATATCATGAACATATTTTTATTTTTTATTTTTTATTTTTATTTTTATTTTTTTGAGATTTTTATTTATTCATTTGACAGAGAGAGTCACAGTGAGAGAGGGAACACAAGCAGGGGGAGTGGGAGAGGGAGAAGCAGGCTTCCCGCTGAGCAGAGAGCCCGATGCAGGGCTCGATCCCAGGACTCTGGGATCGTGACCCAAGCAGAAGGCAGATGCTTAACGACTGAGCCACCCAGGCGCCCCTATCATGAACATATTTTTAAAATTCTATTTCTAACTGGCTATTGTTAGTATATAAGAAAACAATTTTTTCATACTAATTTATTTTGTATTCAGCCATTTTACTGACCTCTCTCTCATTAGTTGAAAAGATTTTCTGTGATTTTTCTTGTTGCTTTCTGATACATAATTATACTATCTGTAAATAATTATAAATCTGCTTCATTCCCAGCAGTTTTACCTCTTTTTTTTTCTTGTCTTATCACTGTGGCTGTAGCAGAGGTTCTTCTATAGTTACACTTAATGGTAAAAATGATGTCGATATTTGAGCAGGCAAGGGGAAGATGATTTGGAGACAGAGGAAGCTGGAGGCAGAATAGACAGGAAATTATGGCAGTAGTTGAGGGGTGGTGTGACAATGTCTTGAATAGAGTGATAACTGGAGACCTAGAGGGGGGGTAGCAATACCAAGCCTCTTCTCCGACACTCACACACAAAGAATTGTCTGGCCATAAAAAATGGTCACAAAGCCTTAAAAGTAAAGAATGGTGGTCAGAAACCAAGAATATCTAAACAGTAAATATTAAAATTGGGTAGTGTATGTTTATCCAAAAAAGGGAACAGAAAGGAAACATAAAAATTCTCGGTTTGTGAACAGTTCTAAAAAGGGAAGATCAAAAGAAATGAACAGATATATATTTTTGTGATTTATCTCCATAGTTAAAGCTTAATCCATCTTCTTCCAAAATGTCCTATAACAACTGCAATTGATATGATGCAGGCATGCATATAACATCATTTGGTTCCCCAATATTTCTGTGATGTGCAGAGTAATTCATATTTATCCAGGACTTGACATTTTCTAACACACTTAGATTACCTCATTTGATGCTTATAGTCCCAGGGCTCACTCCCTTGCAACTCAAGGCTCTAATAAAAATCAATCTATTTTCAGTTCTTTGAACACAAAGTCCTGTGTTCCCTCTACTAAGCTTGTGGTTCACCTTGTGCGTACCTGTTTCTCCTTCAAAACCTAGTTCAGACCCAAGGAAAGGTCTTTGTTTCATTGTAGGAAGGGAGAAGTGGGTGTAGAGAGCAAGGTTCTTGAAAAACCCCAGCCAGAGGGTACAGCACAACCTCAGATACGGCGCAGAGACAGTATTGCCTGCTGTCCTGGGCTCTGCTGAGCTCCCTTGCTTCAGGGAAGAAAAGACAAAATCCTTCCTCTTTTAGCCAAATACATTTCCTTTTCACATTTTCCAGGAATACCTGTGGGAGGGTGCAGATTAGACTGTTCACTGGGTTATCCTACCAGCCACCCTTCTGTTTGGGGCAGATGTCAAATCATGTGTTCTGTGGTGCAAGAGACTCATGGGAGTGATGCTGAGGGCTGGGTACTGTCCCAACAGGGAATGCCCCAGGGCTCCAGAGTCTGGACAGTCCGAGGCCTTCTTGCTGGGTGACTAGACCTTGGGAAAGATGGAATATGCTTTGCTGGACCTGAAACTTTGCAGTTAGGTCTGGTTGGATGGGATGGGGTCTTGAATGGTCTTTAAGACTTAGAAACCCCAGACCTGTAAGGACCCATTTCTGGAACCTCTTCTGTACATGCCCCACACTGTCTGTCTGTCAGGCCGGCAGACTGACGGGGATATGGACTGAGTCTACTCTGTCTCTCTCAACTGTAGTACCCAGGCTGGGGTCTGGAGCACAGAGGACCACAGTGGATTTGGGTGGAATTGAAGCCACAGTCAGGCTTTCCTCTCTTTTCTTTGCCTCCCACCCCAGCTTCTCAGCCATTGCTCCATAGCCTGTCACGTGGCTGCCTACAAAAGAAGATAAAGTCCCAGGTGACTTTGTGGATTAAAGGGTTTCAAAGCTCTTGCTTTTAGAAGCTCAAGCAGAAGTTTTACCCTGTGTTGATGGGATAAAGCATTCTGTCAGCAAGCCTGGGCTTGCCTATGACTGGGGGCAGGGGAGAAGGGAGAGCAATGTTGTCACTTTAATTGCATTGGCATAAATATTTGATATTCAATAAATTAGATCTGGAGCAAGGAAAACATTCTTGCAAATGGATTTTTTACCTGGAGCCCAGCCCCATTAGCAGAGGAGTGGAGGGCAGCCTGCCCCAGGGCCGGTAATTAACTCAAGTGGAGCAGAACTAAGCATTTTTGACAGGCTTCCTGGTCTGGAATTAACTGTCATCTCAGAGGAGAAAAGAAACTGCACTGTCACATTGCGGTTTACAAGAGGCTCCCAATGCTGCCAGCGACTGAGTTTAGTTATGTCTCCCCCTCAGGCCCTGCAATGTTTTTTCATCATTAAAGACAAGCTTAAAAGCAACTAATGATATATTTTATATCCACGTACCTGAATCACAGATTTCACCAAAAGAGAAGACATTAGCATGGTAATTCAATTTTTTTTTTCCTTTTGGCAGTTGTAACGCAAGAAGATACAGTGGGTGCTGTTATAAGTCACAACACTGTGATATTTGAAGATAGTACAAACTGGATTTCTTTCTCCTCTCTGTATCAGGACTTGGCTATAATGAGCAATAGCTTAGCCCCTGTCTGTGCTGCCTCCCCCTGCCCCCACCCAGTGTTTATGAAAGCAGCAGTTGATTCTCAGAAAAGGCAAAACCATTGGAGCCTGAAGCTCTTTCTAGAAGCCACTGCTTGTCTTCTTGTTCTGTGGAAATGGATACAGTGGAAATTGGTATTGTGCCGGGCCTCCCCTTGCCAGTGTTGTGTGCAAGCAAATTTTTGTAAGGTTGGAGATCTCTTAGCCAGACTTAGTGTGTGGGTGTGTGTTTGCAAACCACTGTGATGGACAGCTGCCTTCAGCAAGGAAAGGCTGAGTGTGTGTGTGTGTGTGTGTGCACGCTTATGTGCATGTGTGTTGAGAGGGGTGAGTTGTACTGCTAGTATACACAGATAACACCTACTTCTCGGATTTTCCACCAACTTCAAAAGTAGTGGAACCATAGCTCACCTTCCTTATCACTGACCCACACTATTTCCCCCCTGTCCTGCGGTCAGTGGAAGCCTGAATCTCTTGACTTTTTCCCCTTTCTGCCATCCTGTTCATTCTTGGCTTCTGTCTGGCCTCACTTCCTGTACGGTGTTAGATCTGAAGATGGAATCATGTCCTTCCTTGTTTAAAAATCTTTCTAACTTTCCACTTGATGTTCCAGCAGGGATCCCTGACCTTGGATGTCATTAGAATCTGAGAGATCCAGATTGATGGGACCAGAGTCCAAAAGTTGGGTCCCAGGCGATTTGGATGCTCTGTTGGGTTGGCAGCCCATGGCTTACAGGACCAAGCCCTAAAATCTTAACCTAAGATATTAGCCTGGACTGCCACCTCCCCTTTGGGCCCCAGAAAGCATAAGGCTTGGCCACACACCTAGACCTTTCTCTCCTCCCACTCTTCTGCTGGTTAACTTGCACTCATCCTTTAAGGCCCAATGAAATGCCTCCTCCTCCATGAAGCCTTCCTTAACTCTCCCAGGTCATTCACTCATTCACTTTCTCACTCATTCATTCAACAAACACTCAGTGATTGCAGGTGCCAGGCTTTGAGCTGGGTTTTGTAGACGACTTAGCAGTGAATAAAACAGAAGTGAGGAGTCCCTAGCTAGTGGGGAAGGTAGGGGAGACATGGGCTGGGCGAGGGGAGTCAATGAGGGCTTCCTGGAGGAAGTGACATTTCAGTATGATCTGAAGGATGTGTAGAAGTTAGTTACAAGGAGTGAGGGGTGAGGGAAGGAAAGTCCTTCTGTATGGAGAGAGTGTGTTGGAGGACAGGAGGGGTGAGATCTAAGCTGTAAACAGAGGCTAGATTCCAGCCTGGCTTACTGTTATGTGGCATGTCCCCAGTGGAAGGGAGCTCAGTAGGTATCTGTGGGTAGAATGAAAGGCCTTATCCTGGAGGGTTGGGCCTTCCAGTTGAGAGAGCTAGTGGGGGTGGGGCTGGTAGAAGATACTGGGGTGGAGATCCAATGTCAGGGAACACAGGATGTAATCCCCACTATTACAGAGATACAGAGGTGGTGAGGTGGGTCCTTACTTTAAAGATAAACATGTAAAAAATGTAGGGCCTGTAAGGAATCATTATTTCTATTTCACAGATGTAGATTTGGAGGCACTGACTAGCTAACATGCCCACGGGCATTCAGCTGCTAAGTGGTGGAGCTGGGATTTGAGCCCCGCAGCTCGGCTCTGGAGTCCATGCTTTCAATCACTCCTGGGCAGCCTTGGCATGACCTGCCTCCTCACCGGAGCTGGTGGTTCTTTCACCCTCTGCACAGCCCCACGCCAGGCTCAGGGCGGACTCCTGGGGGTGACTGGAGGCTGAGAGGCCTCAGCAGCCACCTCTCTCGGTGACTGCTGAGGTCTGTGTCACATCCCGGGACTGGAATTTTCAATGATAACGTTCAAGAAGAAAATGGATTTTTGAAGAGGAGTTCAGATCCCTTGGAGAGAATGCTCTGTGGCCCTGCCATGGCTGTGGCATTGCTGCCCTACTTTGGGGACAGGCAGGAGGTGTAGGAGGAAAAGTTAGCAGCCCTTTCCTGAGAGCTGGTTCTGTGTCGCCACTGTTGCTGGCTGGGTTCCCACAGGCTGCAGCTGGGCCCTGTGCTGGCCTGAGTCAGGGAGCACTTTACGTGCTTCTGGCCCCTCCCCCCCCCAACTTTTTATTAAGAGCTAATTTACACACAGTAAAATGACAAATCTAAATATTCAGCTCAATGGCTTTTTTAAAAAAACCAACCTTTTTATTTTAGCATACTTTTAGTCAAAAATATTGCAAAGATAGTACAGAGTTCCTGTATACTTTACCCCGAGTTTCCCCTAATGTCCGCGTCTGCGCCATCCTAATATACTTGTCAAAAGTGAGAAACCAGTGTTGGCACACGAGGGTTAATACAGCTCCAGCCTCCGTGTGGATTTTACTCACCTTCCTCACTAATGTCCTCTTTCTGTTCCAGGATCCCATGCCGATACCACGTCTCTTCAGGTCTCTGTGGTCTGTGACAGTTTCCTTGTTTTTCATAGCCTTGACAGCTTTGAGGAATACTGCTCAGGCATTTTGTAGGCGGTTCCTCAGTTTGGGTTTCTGTGACGTTTTGCTCATGTTTGCCCTGGAGTTAGGGATTTGGGGGAAGTGCCCTTCTCGTGACTTCATATCAGGGGGCATGTGTTCTCCTCAGGATTTATCACTGATGACCCATGACTTTTTTACAGATCTAAATATAGATCAAGATATAGAACATTTCCAGTTTTCCAGAATGTTACCTCCTACCCCTTTTCCAGTCCACTGTGGGGGTTTCTGTCACTACCAGTTAAATGAACTGAGGAATCATTGGTATGTTCTCTTATTTGTCTGGCTTTTTTTTGGCAAAACATAACGCTTTTGAGATGCAGCCCACTTTGCTTTTTCATTGTTGCCTAGTAGTCCATTGTAGGGATACACAGAATCTATTTGTTCATTCTGCTGTTGATCAGCATATGGGTTGTTTCCACTTTGGGGCTATTATGGATAAACTGCCATGAATATTATTGTGTGGTTCTTTTTTTTTTTAAGATTTTATTTATTTATTTGAGAAAGAGAGAGAGATAGAGAGAGAGAGCACAAGCAGTGGGGGAGAGGGAGAAGCAGCTTCCTCACTGAGCAAGGAGCCCGAGGCAGGACTGGATCCCAGGACCCTGGGATCATGACCTGAGCCGAAGGCAGATGCTTAACCGACTGAGCCAGCCGGGCACCCTGTTGTGTGGTTCTTTTTGTGGATATGCCATGCTTCAGTTTTGAGAGTCCAGGTTAGGGGCCTTTAACCTCATCTCTCCAGCTTTCACTTCTGAAGACTTTCTAAAAATGCCCTCATTTGCTCTCTCTACAAATAGATTAGGGAAGAATTAAGTCTCTAAAAGGAACAGAGAAAAAAACTCTTGCTAGGAAACGAACATTCAGTGTGTTAGCAGATCTCTCAGCTCTGGTTCCAAAATATTTCTTTTTTTTTTTTATTTTTAAAGTAATTTTTTTTAAAAGATTTTATTTATTTATTTGTCAGAGAGAGCGAGAGCGAGCGCACAAGCAGGGGGAGCGGCAGACAGAGGGAGAAGCAGGCTCCCTCCCCGCTGAGCAGGGAGCCCGATGCAGGACTCGATCCCAGGACCCCGGGATCATGACCTGAGCCGAAGGCAGTTGCTCAACCAACTGAGCCACCCAGGTGTCCCCCAAAATATTTCTTAAATATGCCTGCTTCCCTGTTTTCCTAGCTCCCACAAGGGATGAAACCCTTGTCTCTCCCCTTCTTCCTGAACTGGTCTTCTCAGTGCTGCACCCCTACCCCCCAGTCCATTCTCCACACGGCAGCCAGAGTGGTCTTTTCACAACACCAATCAATCCTCGACCCTTCACACACCATTAAGGCCCCAGAAGCTTCTGTCTTAGGAGACACTTCCAACTCCCCCTCCTGTGCTCCAGACCCTATATGGCACGTAGCTCTGCCTCATCTCCCTCCCCAACAAGCTCTTTCCCATTCATCTTTGCACTGGCCATTCCCTCTGCCTAGAATGCACTTCCCACGGAAATCTGCATGGCACGTTCCATCCCTTCAGTTAGGACTCTGTTTCACTGCCACCTGTATAGAGAGGCCTTCCCTGACTACCCAGTCACCCAACTTGTGTCTTTTGACTGGGTAAGTTAATCCACTTACTTTAAAAATAATTACTGATAGGCAAAAACGTAGACTGTCTCCATGTAAAAAAACTCTTTTCTGACTGTTTTGTAGTTCCTTTTTTCCTCTGGTTGTCTTCCTTTGTGATTTGATGACTTTTTTATAGTGTTATGTTTTGATTCTTTTCTCCTTATCTTTTGTGTCTCTACTACAGGTTTCTTCTTTGTGATTACCACGAGGCTCACATAAAATATAGTTATGACAGTTCATTTTAAGCTGATGACTAAATTTCTCTCACATACAAAAACGCTACGCTTTTACTCCCCCTGCCCCATTTTGTTATTGATGTCACTATTTACATCTTTTTATAATATGTACCCATGAACAGATTATTTAGCTATAGTTATTTTAAGTACTTTAGTCTTTTAACTTTGATGCCAGCATTAAAAGGGATTTATGCACCACCATTACAAAATTAGGGTATTCTGAATTTTATTGTGTGCTTACCCTTACCAGAGAGTTTTATACGTTCATATGTTTTCATGTTCTGCTCAGTGTCCTTTCATTTCAACATGAAGAACTCCCTTTAGCATTTCTCAGAAGACAGGTCTAGTTGTGATGAACTCCCTCAGCTTCTGTTTGTCTAGGAAAGTCTTTCTCTCTCCTTCATTTCTGAAGGACAGCTTTGTCGGGTAAAGTATTCTCTGTTGACGGTTTTGTTTTTCTTTTCCCTTTCAGCACTTTGAATGCATCCTCTCTCTATCTCCTGGCCTTCATGGATTTGCTGAGAAATCCTCTCCCAGCCTTATGGGGATTCCCTTGTATGTGGTGAGTAGCTTTTCTCCTGCTGCTTTCAAAATTCTATCTTTGACTTTGGACAGTTTGATTTTAATATGTCTCATTGACGATCTCCTGATATTCAGCCTGTTGGTTCTTTGGATATTATAGTTATGGGTGTTCATTTCCCTCTGGAGATTTGGGAAGTCATCTTTCATGAAATCGGCATTTCTGTGGTGGGTATGGAGCCTGGGCTCTCCTGGTCCACCTTCTTGCTGCCAGCACCTCAGGCGTCTCCTCCTTCACTGCTTTAGATGTGGTTTCCTTTGGTTCTTTCAACACATTTAAAAGAGCTGATTTAAAGATTTTGTCCAGCAAGTCCAACACCTGTGCTTCCTCAGGGACCGTTTCCTCAGACATTTTTGTGAGTGTGTGTATGTATGGGCCATACTTCCTTGTTTATTTGCATGTCTTATGGGTTTTATTGTTGGAAATTGGGCATTCTAAATAACATAATGTGACAACTCCTGAAATCATATTCTCCCTTCTTCCCAGGGTTTGTTGTTTTTTCTGCTTTTGTTACTGTTGTTTATTTGTTTAGTGACTCTCCCAGACTAACTCTATAGTCTCTGTATTTTTTGCTGTTTGTGGCTCCTGAAGCTTCTTCTCAGCTTAGTGGTTACCCCTTGATTGGACAGAGGTTTCCTTGAATGCCCGAACCAGAAAGTCTCCCAGGCTTGGCCAAGGGCTTCTGTACGCATGTTGGGGTGCACTTTCACTACCTAGCCCAGCATCTACAGCGATGCCTTGACCCTCACTTCCTGCTTGCAGGGAGCCTCAAGGTGAGCCAGCGGTGATCACTTAGGGCCTTCTCATATCTCATGTCTTTCCTGATCATGCATACAGCCCTCGGTGTGTGCACAGCCTTCTTGTCCAAGCCTTCTGTGGAATTCTCTTTCTCCAGCTTTTCCTTTCAAGTTTTTTGGTCAGCTTGTTGTTTGTTCAAACTTATTTCTCCTTCAGGCAGCTAAAATGGTAAATAATTGCTACTTATTGCTTTTGACAAAAGCTCCTAGGGGGAAAAAAAAAAGACTGTTCACACTGGCTGAGCTCTGAGCCAGGTCAAATAAGGATGAGCCTTACAAGTGGGGTTTTCCAGGGGACTTCCAGACAGATCAAGTAATGATGATTCTCTGAGATTGGGGCTCTGGAAAGCTCCAACCCTGTTCAGCAGCCAGTGGCTGCTGGGCCGCTGGCTTTCCCAGTGATTTGTTAGTGATTTGGGGCCATTAGTTTTCAAGGTTATTATGGGCTGGAGAGCAGGGAACAGGACTAGGGCAAGTTAAAAATGCCACAAAGTTCACTGTTCTTATCAAGAGTCATTGTTTTTCTTGAAAACAAAACAAAGCACTCCCCCTCCCCCAATTGCTGCAAACTTTTGGTTAATTTCTAACATTCTGAAGTAGTTGATTCTGACAATTTTTGCCAGTGTTCTTATTGCTTTTATGGTAGAGAGGGGTTTTTGGAGAATCTGACTCTGCCATTTTTTTGATGACGTCACTCCTGTGTAGACAAACTTAGGCCTTTTCTTCTTTGTGATATCTCTTACAGTTTTTATGCTACTGTTAATTTTCTCTAGCTAAATACCACGATGGATATACTGTAGTTGAACAAAGTTGGGTTTAGTGACTTGTTGCAACAAAGAGAGACCATACTTTATGGAGCTGTGAGGCCCTTATCAGAGGTGTTACAAAGTACTTATTATAGGATTTGCACCTGGGTCAAGTGGTTTTGAGAAGGTTTCAAGGAAGCGGGGCTTTTCTCTGAATTAGATGCTTTCTGGAAGTGAAGGCAAGTATATGATTGCATATTTTAATATATCTTAAGTAGAAAGTGGTAGGAATAGAGTGAGATTAAGGCTGTAATTGATAAAGAAGTAGTAGTCACCCTCAGTAGCTAGGGTTGGGGGCAGAGTAGGCTAAATAATGGCTGCCAAAGACTCAGATCATAATCCCTGGAACGTGCGGATGTTCCCTTAGATGGATAACTGGTCTTTGCAGTTGTGCTTAAGTAAAGGATCTTGAGATGGGGAGAATATCCTGGATTATCCAGGTGAGCCCTAAATATAATCACAAATGTTCATATAAAAGAAAGGTAGAGGTTCACACATACCCTCTCTCTGTCTCTGTGTCTCTGTCTTTTTTAGGAGAAGAGGATGTGAAGATAGAGCTGAGAGAGATCTGAAGATGCTGGCACTGAAGATTGGAGAGATGTGGCCATGAGCCAAGGAATGCCAACAGCCACCAGAACCTGAAAGAGGCAAGGGATGGATTCCTTCCTAGAGCCTCTAGAGGGAGCACCGCACTGACCACACCTTGATTTTGGCCCCGTGAGACTGATTTCAGACTTCTGTCCTCCAGAACTGTAAGATAATAAATTTCTGTTGTTTTAAGCCACCATACTTGTAGTAACTTGTTTTAGCAGCCCTCGAAAACAAATAGAGGGGATGTTTGATCATTTTTATGGTTTGGACAATGTCCTCATTTTTGCCCAAGTTCATGGGTTAGGGGTTGAATTGTGTGCCCCCCAAGTTCATATGTTAAAGTTCTAGCCTCCAATACCTTAGAATGTGACCTTATTTGGAAATGGCGTAGTTGTAGATGCAGTTAGTTAAGATGAGGTCAGTGCACTGGGCCCTTAAACCAATATGACTGGTGTCCTAATGAAAAGGGGCAATGTGGACACAGAGATGCACATACAGGGAGAGCACCACGAAGAGGTTGGAGTTATGCTGCCACAAACCCAGGAACTACCAGAAAGTAGGAGACAGGATGGAACAGGCCCTTTCCTTGCGCCTTCCGAGGAAGTGGGTCTTGCAGACACCTTGATCACAGGATTGCCCCTTCCAGAACTGCCAGACAAGAACTTTCTGTTATTCAGTCCATGCAGTTTGTGGTACTTTGTTACGACTTTCCAGCAAATGAATACAGTTCAGAGATGATTACAGAGTGGTCTTGCTTTTGTCTTGCTCAGTCATGGTCACAGGGTAACCTTGTCTGATGTTGATACTCTATGTGATTGTTTATGTTCAACAGGAAAATGGCCGCACCTCGTTGTGAGCACCGGGCCAGCTCCCAAATGTCAGGGATGCTTTTCTCTTTCTTACCGCAGAATCTCTCCTCATCTGATAGATGTCCACTTTGTGTTGTCTTTAAGCATTTTAACTAGTTCTTTTTTTTTTTTTTTTAAGATTTTATTTATTTATTTGACAGAGAGAGACATAGCGAGAGAGGGAACACAAGCAGGGGGAGAAGGAGAGGGAGAAGCAGGCTTCCTGCTGAGCAGAGAGCCTGACGCGGGGCTTGATCCCAGGACCCTGGGACCATGACCTGAGCCGAAGGCAGACGCTTAACGACTGAGTCACCCAGGCGCCCCTATCTAGTTCTTTTTAAAAAACATTTAAATCTTCCATCCAGTTGGCATTTATTCTGGAGTGGGGATGGGGCAGAGTTGTACGGCCTCAAGTAGAGGCCATGATCAAAGGGGCTTGAGGTCCAGACTTGCTGAGGTCTGTATGCACCTGAGTGTTCCACAAGGCTATCTTAGACCAATCCCCTCAAGCTGATTTGTACTTAAACATAACCTCAGAACAATCCTTCAGAGCATTTAGGGAGTAGTTTCTTTATCTCTTCCTTGTCATTCTTGATTGAAGGAAAGGTGTCAGCCCCCTTTAGTTAGAACGGGTCGTGGCTGTGAGTGCCTTCTCCCTACAGACATTAATTCGGAAGATAGGCTCATCAGCAGAAAACCCTCCCAGAGCCCCACGTGCCCCGGGCATCTCCTCCATCTATTTGGATAAGTGCAGCTCAGGATCAATTATGGATGAGCCTCTATGGGAGATGAGTAAGTGGGCTGTTGTCTACTTTGAAAAATTAATGGGATCTGATTAACACAAGAGCACACTCCCTCTTCCTTGAGCTGGAGAGGCTCACATCTCCATAGAAGCTGGAGGTGGGGTGGGAGTGGGGGCAGGAGCCCCTGTGTCTGTGTGGAGTTAGATTTGATTCATGGAGTCATGCTTTGGACTTATCTACCCCCTTGACAGATGAGAATACTGAGGCCCATCAAGGTTAAACAGTTTGCCCAAACAGCAAAGAAGGAAAGATAATAGTCAATTACTGTTCTTTTTAAAATAAATGTTTTTAATATGGAAAATTTAAAACCTATGCAAAGCAGAGAGATAATATCAAGTAGACATTTCAAACTTTTTGGTCTCATTTTACACTCTTAAAATTTTTTGAGGACCTCCAAGAGCTTTTGTTTCTGTGGCTTGCATCCATTGATATTTACTGTATTACCATAAAACCTAGACATTTAAAAATATTAACTCATTTAAAATAATAATCCCATTACATGTCAACACAAATAACTTTTGTCCTTGATAATTTATTTCTATTCTAAGCTTTTAGATGGCAGTTGTACATCATCCATTAGATTTTACTTTATTTTATTTTGTTGTTATTGTGGTAAGATGTATCCAAAATTTACAGTTTTAACCATTTTTAAGTGTATAGGTCAGTAGCATTAAGTACATTCACATTGTTGTGCAACCATCACCACCGTCCATTTCTAGAACATTTTCATCATCCCATACTAAAACTCTGTCCCCATTAAACACTAATTCCCCATCCCCGCTGTCCCCAGCTTCTGGGAACCACCATTCTTCTTTCTGATTCTAGGAATTTGACGATTTTGGGTGCTCCCAAAGTGGAATTATATGTATTTGTCCTTCTTTGTCCGGCTTACATCACCTAGCGTAGTATCTTCAAGGTTCATCCATGTTGTAGCGTATATCAGGGTTTCCTTCCTTTTTAAGGCTGAATAATATGCTATTATATGTATAGACTGCATATTGTTTATCCATTCATCCATCAATGGACATTTGGGTTGTTTTCACCATTGGGCTGTCGTAAACAGTGCTGCTTACGAACATGGGTGCACAGATTCTCTTTGAGACCCTGCTTTCAGTTTGTTTGTACATACACCAAGAAGTGGAATTGCTGGATCACATGGTAATTCCATGTTTAATTTTTTAGGGATCGACCCTACTGTTTTCCACAGTGGCTGCACCATTTTACATTCCAGTTTCTCCACATCCATGCCAACACTTGTGGTTTTCACTGATAATTTTTTTTTAAGTAATAGCTGTCCTAATGGCTGTTGAATAACCTTTTAATAAAAAATAAACTATATTTTTCCAAAAAAAATTAAGAAGAGAGGCATTGTTTTACATTTTGCAGATCCTTTGAATATCTGGCTTAATAGGCAGCTAGCTGTCTTCTAAGATCTGCTTCTGCATTTAACAGTTGTCCAATCACATGCCATGTAACCTCTGGAAAATTCCACAGTACCCTCATGAGAGAGAGGGAGAAAGGTAAATGACATTGTAGTATTATTAGAAAGATAATTCTGTCTTTGCAGGCCTCAATTTTAATTACCAATTCAGGGTCTATCCTTTCATCTCTTCTCCCTCCTGTGCCTCCCCTCCATCAATTTTTTTTTTAAGATTTTTTATTTTTAAGTAATCCTACACCCAACATGAGGTTCGAACCCACAACCCTAACCCACAACCCCAACCCACAACTCAAGATCAAGAATCACATGTTCTACCAACTGAGCCAGCCAGATGCCCCTACCCCTTCATCACTTTGAAGCAAATTGGTAACCATCCATTACTACCAGCATCATAGTGGGTGCTTTCTTGGGTTGGCTTCTTAATCCTCGTTACAGATCTGCTTTATGAGCACACGTGAATATCTGCTTGTTCACTTGTGGGAACCAGGCTCCAGGGATGTTAGGAAATTTTTCCAAGTTCATGCCTCTGGAAGCTGATGGTACACAGGATGGTGCCCAGACTTCAGACCATGGGAGTTGTTGGGGCTGCCACTGGCTTGCTTCTTTTTCCCATTGGGACTTTGGGGAAGACCTTCCCTACCTCTGTCTCTCAGAGACGTGTGGATGCTCTTTCATAGATCTTCAGGAAGACCTCTGGGCCAGGCCTCATACAGGCTGCTGGGCATGGAGCTGGGTTGGATGCTGCCGTGTGAAGTAATTCTGGTCATTTCGTTGTGCATGAGCTAAGAAGGCATTTGCCCTCCCCATTTGGAGGCCCAGCCTGGGAGTGGAGGAAAAACAGCAGAAGGACCCAAGCTGGTGGAGTTTGGTATGGTCTGCTCCAGTTTGAACCAGGATACCGCCCCTCACTGAAGAATCACAGAGTTGAGAGAGGATGGGACTCCAAGGTCATATAGTCCTGACTACCTCCCAGGACAACCAGTCTGTGGATGGTACTCTCATTGTTAGAAGCTCAGCTCATGTTGAGTAACCTTCCAGGAAGAACCCAGATCTGTGTTATGATGGGAAGAACCCAGATTGGGAGTGGAGATTGCTGGGTATGAGATTAAGGTAGCCATGGGTAAGCCCATCCCCCTCTAAGGGTTTTTCTTTGTTGTGAAGAGAGCTGGTCTCTGGTTCTTTTTACCACTAACATTTTGGTTTATTTTCTGATTTGGCCTCCTTTTCTCCAGAAGTGACCTTCAAGAACTTGGGAGAGAAGCTCTGGTCCCCTTCAAGTGTGGGCATCACAGTTCCTCTTGGGGCACATTCTCAGCTGCCCATCCATGCACTAACTCTGGAAACACCCTTGTCTTCCCCTGGCTCTCTTGTGGAGTTTGATCCCAGCACAGACCTCTAGGGATTCCAGAAGCAGTCCTGGATTCCACAGACCCTGCTACATTCCTGAACACCAATAGCTGCTTCATCTACCTTCTGTGACAACCCCCCTCCCCCAACACCAACCTCTGACTTTATAAAAGACTTAGTAACTGAACAATCTATGAGACTTTCCATGCCTTTGCCATATATCCCAATCTATTTTCAAATAGTGAGACCTTCTGACAGGAAGAAGAAAGAAAAATAAAGCAGAAGAGAGCTGGGGCTCACACCGCCTCTTTGGTTTGGAAAGGGTTTGGATATGGCTAATCCAGTCCTGGCCTGAGAGTTATTCCAGGCTGGCGGGCTGGACCGCCCATCTCCATGGCAACCGTTGTTATTGGTAACTGAAAAAGCATCTCCAACAACAGACTGGAGTGGCTGCTGATGGTTTTCCCTTCTAGTTGAAAGTGAGAGGAGCCAGGCTTTTTGCTGACTGATCCTAAGTGTTGGGCTCTTTGCCCCCATTCTGGGATCTTCAGTTGACATTGGACAAGCAGAAGCCACCCTTCTATTCCCCCTCCAACTTCTGTGGCCTAAGTCGTGGGACAAATTGACTTAGCGTGTATTTTCCAGCTTCCTTCTGAGGGGCTAAGAAATCTGCTCAAGGATATCCAGCTAGTAAGAATCAGAAGTTAAAGCTTGACCATCTAATTCTGAAAGCATGCTTGTGACCACGTGGCTGTTGTGTCTCTGTTCTTTTTCTCTGAGATCCCGTGGAACCTTCTCAGCCCTCCTTGTGATACCATTGGTCTGTCTAATTATTTGTGAGGACAGGTGGCATCTCATGGTGTTTCATGGGCCCCCATGAAGCCATCTCACTTGATTGTCCTGTCGTGGAGTCAGCAGGAACTCAAGATGCCATCGACCTAGAATTATTACAGAAGCAGAGGATTGGCAAGGTGAAGCGACTTGCTCACCCTGGCCACTGTCTCAGACTGCCTGCTCTCCTGTCGCACTCTCCCTCCATCCCGATGGGACGGGTGCAGTGGGGCAGACCTACTGCAGGAATGAAATTTAGGCCGCTCTCGCAGAGGACCTGTGGGCGCGGCATTATGTTCTATTGCATCTCTCTGTGGGTACTCTCATTTTACAGAACATTTCAGCCATGCTTCCACTGATTGATTTTCCTGGGTGGGCTTTGGAATCACTTTTGTTAGGACTTAGATCTAATCCTGCTGAGATTTTGAGTAGAGTTGTACACTGCTCACAATTCGTGAAGGCCCTGCCACGTGGAAGTGAGGAAGAACCCAGAGCTCGGTGTCTGGTCATCTGTGTTCACATCCTAGCACCCCTTTTCAAGAAGGACCCTCGTCTTTCTGATCTCTCAGTGGCTTTGGACAGAACTGACCACTCCCTCCATCATGAACATTGCCCTGCCCTGGGCCCCTGTGACCCCACCTCTCCCTGGTTTTCCTCTTGTCTCTGGCTGCTCCTTCATGGATCCTTGTGTTCTTCCTCGCCTACCTGACCTCTGCATGTTGGAGTGGTTCAAGGCTTGGTCCTAGGTGACACCATCCACCATGCCTACGGGTTCGGTTCCCTCCTGTCCCCAGCTCACACCTCTCTTTTGAGCTCTAGACCTGCATTTCTCATGGAAGACATTGCAGCTCTCCCTGGATATCCCTAAGACATCACAGACTCAACCCCCCCAAAACTCAGTATGACCCTTCCCTACCAAAACTTGTCTGTCCTAATCCTCCCCACCCCACCCTCCATTGCAGTGTTACCCATCACAGGAAATGGTGCTATTCTCTCCTCAGTAGTCTAGGCAGGACCTGGGGAATCATCCTTGACAGGTCCTCCCTCTCAAGTAATCCATCACTAAGTCTTGTTGTTCCTCTATTCTAAAAAGTCTCTAGAATCTGTCCATTTCTCTCCATTCTACTGCGATTGCCTTCATCCATCCACTGTTATGGCTGGCTTTCTTACCATTCTCTCTTCTTCCATTCTCCTCCTATCTGTTCTGTACTCTAGTTAGAATGACCTTAAAATACAAATCAGATCATATTATTCCCCTGCTAAAATCCTTTTACAGGCTTCCCCTGCTCTCATGATAAAGATCTGTAGTGGTTTTAAAACACAGCTGCAGACTACATTCTCCCCCTTGAATCTAGGTGGTGAGTGTTTCAACTAATAGAGTATGATGGAAAGGATGTTGTGAGACTTCTGACACTAAGTCGTAAAAGGCCATGCAGCTTCTGTCTTGTCGGTGAAACATTAGTCTTTGGAGCCCTGGGTCACCACATAAGAGGGTTTTTTTTGTTTTTTTTTTTTTAAAGATTTCATTTAGCCATTTGACAGAGACACAGCGAGAGAGGGAACACAAGCAGGGGGAGTGGGAGAGGGAGAAGCAGGCTTCCCGCCAAGCAGGGAGCCCGATGTGGGGCTTGATCCCAGGACCCTGGGAATCATGACCTGAGCTGAAGGCAGACGCTCAACGACTGAGCCACCCAGGCGCCCCCCCCCTTTTTTTTTTTTTTACCACGTAAGATGTTTTGATCACCGCAAGACTTCCATGACACCAGGCCCAGGCCATGGGGAGTCTACATATTGGTGTTTTGGCCAACAGTCACAGCTGAGCCCAGCCTTGGAGTTATTTCAGACTAGAAGCCAGATATGTGAGTGAAGAAGCCTCTAGATGATTCTGGATCCCCCTACTTCAGCCCCTGAATCACCCTCGCCATTCATGTCTTCCCAGCAAAATCTCCAGATTTTGAGGAGCAGAGATAAGCCGTTCATGTTGTTTCCTGTTTGAATTCCACAGAGAGCATGAATATAAAATGGTAATTGCTTAGGGTGGTTTATTCAGCAGTGATAACTGTACCAAAGTTCAGATCTTCCACAACACACAGTTGGTGCACAGTGACTGTTGGATGAGTGGAAAAATGACTGATGGTAATATTATCATTGATATTTTTGGGGAGGCCTATTTGGGAGTCAGGAGAACTTCTGCTGTTGTTTCCAAGTGACACAGCACTCTCCTGGGCACTTCTTACAGCAACTGGGAGCAGATGGGAAGGAAAGGGCCTGGGCTGTGTGGGGCTTCGGCCGTGGCGGCACCCAGGGGGGGAGGAGAGTCTCAGGGCAGGCCAGGGGCTGGCGGGTCAAGCAGGGCGTACACTCCACGCACCAGTTCTCGACTTTGGCCTTTGTACCTGATTACTGAAAATTGGCCATGGTAGGTGGAGACAGAGCCCATTCCTGACTTGATGGAGAACTTGGATAGTGTTCCCTCACCCTCCCTGGGCCCCATTTTTATACAGATGTTGGACAAGAGCCCCACAAAAGTCTGCTCCTGCTCTATGGATCTGTACGTAAACACACCCAGGAGACCAGGCAGAGCTGCTCATAAGTAGCTCTATGATCCAGGCAAAGTCAGCAGGGAGGGTTGCAATTTGTAATTATTTAAAAAAATTAACCAATTACATCCTCAGCGCATTCAATTCCTAATCCCCTTGAAAAGGATCTTTAGGCATCTAATTGACATATTTTAAGAGACATATTGGCTATTAGACATCAATTGACATCCTTATTAAATATCAATTAACACATTCCCTAACTTGATATTTAATTAGCTTGCTGTAGCTATTCTTTTAAAAGTCAATTAAATGCTTAGAATATTCTTACAAGTTGACTCCACTGATAGCGATTATGTATGAATTCCCGTCATAAGTGGTTTTTAGTTAATTGCAGGGCAAGCTGATTCTGAGTATACATATCAGGTCTTTCAATAAGAATTTTAGAATCAATCATTAGATACTCAATGAACCCTCTTCCCAGTGCTGATTATGAATAAAAGTCACGTCTGGCTCTGGGACTCTGGGCTATTGTATTTTCACATGACTGTAGAAACTCTAGGTCAAACAGTCCGTGCCCCAGCCTCTAGTTAGAGTCATGCTTCATTTTTTAAAAATTGTGATAAAATACACATAGCATAAAATTTACCATCTTAAACATTTTTTAAGTACACAGTTCAAAAGTGCTAACTACAGTCACATTGTTGTAGAACCAATCTCTAAAACCCTTTTTATCTTGCAAAACTGAAGCTTCATATAATACCCATGAAACAACCTCCCATTCCTCCACCCCCCAGCCCCTGGCAATCACCCTTCTGCTTTCTGCCTTGAGCAGTTCGACTGCTCTAGGTACCTTGTGTAAGTGGAATCATACAATAGTTGTCCTTTCATGACTGGCTTATTTCACTTAGCATGGTGTCCTCAAGGTCCATCCATGCTGTAGCCTGTGTCAGAGTTTGTTTCTTTTTTAAGAATGAATAATTTTCCATTGTGTGTATAGACCACATTTCATTATGCATTCATCTCTCCATGGACTCTTGGGTTGCTTCCACCTTTTGACCATTGTGAATAACACTGCTGTGAACACGGGTGCACAAATATCTCTTCAAGACCCTGCTTTCAATTCCGTTGTGTATATGCCCAGAAGTGGAATTGCTGGATCACGTGGTAATCCTGTTTCCTTTTTTGAGGACATACTTCATTTTTAAGTTTATTCAATTCAATGCATTCTTTGAACACCTTGGCTAGGTGGACATTCCTTCAATCAGGAGCTCATTCCAGGGGGGTTGCCAGCCCAGGCGTAATTTAGCCCAAAGGGGCTACTGCTATAGTAGGGAGGTCCTAGCACAGATGGTATGAGTGGGAGTTCTAGTAAATCACGTGGTGTGGGTGTGGTGCAGCAGAGGCATCAGGAAGGAGGAGAGGTAGCTGGGTAGGGGAGGTGTGCTGAGAAGAGGTAACACAGCAGGCCCAGGTTTCCCCCGCACCCTCGTCACTTCCACAGTGCTGGATGGTTCCCTCACCCCACGCAATATTTGTCCTTCACCTCTGGTGGTAATCTCCCTAAAATTACTGAGTTCCTATTATCTGCCTGGAACTCTGCTACGTTTTCTTACATCATCTGTCTGAGAATGAGGAGTTGTGAGCATTTCCCCTGCTTTGCACACAAAGCTCTTGAGGCTCAGGAAGGCTCACTAAGCTGCCTGGGGTTCCAAAGGGCTCAGAGCTGAACAGTCCACGCCTGACTAATGCATACCTGTGTGGCTTCCCCCTACCCTCTCACGGCTGAGGAGCTAGGGTGGTACCTCAGGCAAAGAGGGGGCTTGCTTGGGGGTGTCACTGTTGGAAATATCCAGAGCTGTCTTGCGGACCAGCTTGGAGTAACTTGAGTGGCCTTAGGATCAGTAGCTGGACCAGTTAGTGGACCTTGCACGGTTCACATGGGAAAGGACTCTGACCTATCAAAGTCCTCAAGAATGGGGTGGACAGGTCCCAGAGGCAGTGAGTTTCCTGTCACCTAAAATGTGTTAGCAGAAGCTGAAGGATCATTTGACTACTTGGGAGCAAGTTGCACTAGGGAGTTCTCAGGTTCACAAGCAGTTCGTGCCCACAGTCTTTGCATTTATTGCTCATTGTGTCGGAAGGGCTCTTCATGTGTGCCTTCTCAACTTTCACATCTCAACTTTAATGCTTTAATGTCCCCTCCTCGAGGAAGTCTCCCTTGATTACTCACTCAGGGTAGGTTTCTTCTTCTCCTACCCTGCTAGTCTCTATTTCAGAGACCTGTCTGATTCCTATATAACATTTTTCATAGTTTGTAATTATTTAGTTTATTTGCTTGTTTAATGCCTGTATCCCTGATACAGACCAAGTTGTTTTGTTACCATCTACATCCCTGGTGCCCAGCACATAGTAGGATCTCAACATGCATTTTTTGGATGGATGAATAGATGGATGGATGTATAGGTAGGTGGGTGATTGGATGGATGGATGGATGGATGATGGATAGATAAATGAATAGATAGATGGATGGGAGGATGGATGGATGGATGACTTCCCAGGGTTTCAGGTTCAGACTTCTCTGTGTGTTCAGGACATCCATATGTATACATTCTCTGCTGTGTGTGGTTTCATCTTCAGTTCCCATGGGCAAGAATTATGACTTCTCCTTAGGGAGTCACTGTAATGAACTGATTAGGAGATCATTACAAGAGAGAATATTTAGATTTTGACCCCAGAATTAACCACATGAACTTTGATGATGAGAATCAGAGACTGGGAAAATTCATTTGAACATAGTTTAACCTGCTTTTCAGCATGTAGGCTGCTAACAAGAATGGCTATCTTTCACATCCAAATCTCCTCTAAAGGGTTCTCTCTGGATGTCCCAGAGTCACGGCCAGCTCTCTTAGAGTGTAGCCTAAAGACCTCCAGAGATAGGTTCACTCCGAGCTTTGTTAAAATGCAGATTCTGGGGGCGCCTGGGTGGCTCAGTCAGTTAAATGTCTGTCTTCGGCTCAGGTCCTGATCCCGGAGTCCTGGGATTGAGCCCCACATCGGGCTCCCTGTTCGGCAGGAAGCCTCCTTCTCCCTCTCCCATTCCCCCTGCTTGTGTTCCCTCTCTCGCTGTGTCTCTCTGTCCAAGAAATAAATAAAATCTTAAAAAAAAAATGCAGATTCTGGGGCCCACCTCAGACCTGCTGAATGAGAACCTTGGAAGTAGAGCCCGTGGTGGGGAGTTTCTGAAGCGCCCTGAGATGATGCTGGCTCCAGTAGTACCCTGTCTGATTCCAGAGAGTGTCAGTGCCTAGGCAGCTGGGAGACTGTAGCACAGACCCTAACAGATGATGCAACAGGCCCAGAGAGGGGCAGTCACCTATCTGAGGTCACACAGCAAGTCCATGGCAGAGATCAGACTAGAATCTTCTCTTTCTTCTGCTAGACCGGCTTCTTCCTGATAATGGGTAAGAGGGAATGGGATTTAGGGTTAAAATAATCATAGTGCTCCCAACCTTAAATTTATATTTAACAGTTAGCCCCAATTTTCTACGAATAATGTCCATTAAATAATTAATGTTCCTTAAAATAGTCTGTGCTCCCTCATGCCTTTTTATTCCTGGAACATCAAACTCTTTCAGATCATCATTAATTAAGATGCTTGATAGCCCCGAGAGGTAGCCAGACACCCACAGAAACTTGGTAATTCATTCTGAATACCATGAGACACAGTCTGCATTCCAGAATGTTCCCAATTCAAAGACTGCCAAGGGATGAGGACGAGGTGGGACTGGAGAGAGACTGCCGTGGGTCCCAAGGTTGCCACTCACCAGGCAGCCTGCTGAGTTGTTTCCATGCATTCTGGTGTGTCAGCCTCACAACCCGGTGCAGGGGAATTATCAGTTTACAAATTGAGGCCACGGAGGTTCAGACCACAGGGCCGTCTCTTCAGCACATTCCCACCTTTGAGGTGGTGACTTGTCCTATGCTGTTTTTAAAATATGCTTTCCTTGTTGGTTGATCAGTCCTTGACCAGCTTGGCTGAGTGCAATGGAGGGTGTTCATCCTGGGATGAAGTAGAGATGAAGAGAAGGGTCTGCAGAGATGGGGTCTGGGATTGGGCAGAGGCCATGCTGCAAAGAACCTTCCTCAAGGTGACTGGTTATTTGTAAGTCCGTCTTGTGTTATTTATAAGTAACCTTCCCTTACATCCGTCAAGGCCTTCATAGGTACCAGACACTATCACCCCTAGCTGTTTGTTCTTTCATTTATTCAACAAATATTTATTGAGCACCTGCCATGTGCCAGGCACTGTTTCAGACACTGGGGGAACAGCAGTGAGCAGGATAAAACTTCGTGACACAGGCAGTAAATCCACCAGCAAATTAATGAATGACTCACTGTGACCCATGTGATGAAGGCTGCAAATGTTGCTGTGGTTCAGGCGTTGAGGAGGCAGCCACTTCAGGAGGGTGGCCAGGGATGGCCTCTCTGAGGGCCAGAGATTTTAGGCTGAAGGACAAGGAGGAGCTGCTGTTCGAAGATGGGTTGTAAGGGTGCTCCAGGCATGTGCTGAGGCTCAGAGGTTAGGAAAAGCTTGATGCGTGTGTGGAACCCAGAGGAGACTCCCATTGCTGCCTTATGTGGTGGGAGGGTGGGGGAGTGGGGAGGGTGAACCAGTGGGTCTGGGCCAGGTCCACAGGATCAGAGCATGAGGGCAGTTTAGCCCTGGGTAAGGAAACAGGGGCCCCTGGAAGGGTTGGAGCAGAAGAGGGACACGAACTGACTTATGTCCTGTATGATCCCTGTGGCTCCGGAGTAGAGCGCAGGTGGGAGCAGGTAGCTGCAGGGAGCCCAGGTGAGTGGGGCTAGTGGCCTGGTCTGCGGATGGAGTAGTAAAAGCATGAGCCAAGGTCACACCCAGATATATTTGGTGGAGGAAAGGACACCCACCAAGGCTCACTTCTGGCTGTTTGGAGGCTCCCTCTGGGCCAGGGTAGGGATTTCTCTCCCGTCAGGCAGGTGGCAACACAGAGCCCCCCAGGGGTGAAGTTCTCTCAAGCACTTGCAGCTCTAAGCAAGGCCTCTGTCTCCCTGTGTAGCTCTGCTGAATCCAGGGACTTGGTCCGTCAAGAAGTGGGTGAATTCATCTTAGGAGGGATCCCCGCCCTGTAGGCGCTGAGGGCTGACACCGCCTCTGTTTACAGTGAGCCCCTCTCCTGGGCTCAGAGAGGTGTGAGGGCCAGCCGGCTCTGGAGGAGGTCACAGTCCAGTGGGGAAGGGAGATAAGAGGACCAGGCATGACACAGTTAAATAACTACACTCAGCAGGAGCTCTGACGGTAGGCACCAGGAGGCCTTCCTGGAGGAGGCAGCAGGGATGTGAGGGATGCCAGTGAGAGTGGAGGGTGGTGGTACGTGGGTAGTGGGTCTGAGAGACCCTCCCAACAGGCGCTATTTTGGGATTGAGGATTAGCCTCATCTGTCCAGGTGGGGAGGCAGGAGACCTGGCTTATGGCCTCCATTCTGCCCTGAGTGACCAGCCACATGAAGTGGCCAGTCACAATCCCTCCGTAGAGTTCCTCCCACACTGAGCCTCTACGGGGTACCTCTCAGTATTCCCTGTTCATGGTAAAAACAATTTCTCCAACCCTCTAAGAAGATTTATAAATCTATTTCATTTCTTCCATATGGCATATGTTAAAAAGTAGCTAATTATTTAGATCAACATACTATTTAAGATTATATTACAAAGTTTATGTTTAATACAATCGTTATACAGAAAGGAACATTTTTTATCTTGCTCCTTTAAAAAGAAACACACAATTTATTTTGAATTAATTATGTAACAAACTGTACAGTTTGCTGACAAACACATCTTTAAATGACGTCTCATGTTTGACTTGGGGAACAAATCCATGTTAAAATGGAGATTGACATTTAATCATGTTCATCATCAAAACAGAAAAATTGCTCTCATGGTTGATGTTAGGGATTTTTGCATTTTGTGGCTAAAATAAAAGCCACTGGTTATTAGTTAATTTTGAGGTTTGGTTTCAAATTAACTAAATAGGAGTGAAGGCTTCAGGCTGGTGTTGGTAAGACCTAGTTAAGGAACACATTGTGGGCTCATTTTTCCCTCCCGATAAATGAAAAGCCGAACTGGTTGTACTCCTGTCTGAATTTCCTCTCTCTATAATTGGTTTTGAAGGTGCTGGAAGCATATGGATATGCTTGTAAGGACTGTGATCAGATGGCACCAGTGAATGTTACCATGAGGCACATACAGTGAATTATCATTTCAGCGATATTCATTAACTTGTATTTCAGATTCACTGTCGTCAGACTTCCTGTCCTTAACCAAATTCTGTTGTGGATACAAATGAAACAGGGTATGAGTAAGAATGTGAACCTGAAGTGTCATACAGACAAAATCCTGCAAACAAATGTGAAATTACAACAGCGATAATGCCCTACATAAGGTGCTTATTACAGTGCCCAGAATATACTAAGTGGCCAATAAAAGTTCACTATGGTGATGCTGATAATTAATGCCATGAAGGAGAGGGACGTGGTGCACAGTGTGTGTGATACAGGATTTAGTCCAGAAGTGAGGGCTGTGGAGCTAAACTTCTGTGTGACCATGAGCCAACTGATTAACCTTTCTGTGCTTCAGTTTCTTCGTCTGTAACATGGAGATGATTAAGATGTCTGCCATAGATTTGTTGTGAGGTTTAAATGAATTAATATATACAAAGTGCTTAGAATGTTCTGAGCACATGGTAAGAGCTAAAAATGTTACTTTCAAAAACTCATCTTTATCATCATTTTACAGTCATCATATTGTTATGTCCAGGGAGGCTTTGCAGAGGAAATGACTTTGAGCCGAGCTATGAAAGATGAGTCAGTGGTAGCTAGGCAACAGTAGGAGGGACAAGCATCCCAGGCTGAAGGAACAGAACAGTATGTGCAAAAATTCCTATTGGGGGAAGGATGGTGGTGCATTTGGGGAGTGAACAAAGCTAGTGGGGCTGCAGCTGTGTGATCAAGGGGGAGTGGGACATAAGGCTGGAGAGATAAACTGGAGCCAGAGCAGGAAAAGGCTGGGAGGCTTGACTAGGACTTTTGGTGTTTATCCTCAGAACAGTGAGTGCCAACCAAGGGTTTTAAGCAGGGGGAGAATCCAAATCGGATTTGCCATTTGAAAAGCTCCCTCTAGTGGCGTTGGGGAGAATGAATGGGAAGAGCCCAAGAGGCTTTGGTGGGATGGGGCTAGTCAGGAGGAGGAGAGCAGAGGAGACTCTGGTGGGTGGACCCACAGGAGCTGGTGATGAGTGGGGTTGATGTGAAGGGTGAGGAAGAGGGTGGAGGCAAGTCCAGCTTCCCCTTTAGTTCATGTAGCCATTGGGTGGACGATGGTGTCTGAGAATGATGGTGGTGGGGTGAGTTGCTTTACCTTTCTGAGCCTCACTTTCCTTATTTATACTCTCCATCCTATTGTGAGGATTATTAAGTAACAGAACAAATGAAAGTCAACACAGCCCCTAAAATATGTCTTCTTCCCCCAGACTCAGCGCTTGAGACCTGCCTCTTGGCTATCATGGGTGTGGGTAGAGTGGAAGGGACCTATCATCCACATTGAAGTCTCTGGGTCTTCATTTCTCATCTGTAAAGTGGGGTTCAGAACCCCTGACCCACAGATTTCTATGAGCCCCTGAAGGATGACAAACGAAGGAGCTTTCTGCCCATGGGGGGCCGTACTCCTATGGATCATGGTCAGTCAGGGGCCGGCAAGCCTGGGAATGTCTCTGAGACATTTGCTCTTCCCACACCCTCCCTTCTGCAGCATGCTCGGGCATATCCACTTATGTGTGCACAGTGTACGTGGACGCGCATGTGAGCTCACACAGTCCTCCTGACACAGGCACACACCCCTCAAAAGATTTTAACTTAGGGCTCCAGAGCAGTGCTGTCCAACAGAAACATAATGCAAACCAAATTGATGATTTTAAAATTTCTTGTAGCCACATTAAAAAGTAAAAAAAACCCGGTGGAACTCATTTTAATACCATATTTTATGTAACCCAATATACCCAAAATATTATGTAATCAAAATAAAAATGTATTAAGGAGATATTATAAGTTCTTATTTTTTCATACAAAGTCTTAGAAATCCATTGTGTATTGTACACTTTGAAGACACACGTGGCTAGTGGCTACCATACTGGACAGCACATCTCTGGATTATCTGCCCATTCAACAGATGGGGAGCCTGAGGGTCAGTGACTGGCTCTGGGGAATGTAGGCTCTTGGCTTTATCCCCTACCATCCTGCCATGTAAGGTGTCCAAGGTGCCCCCCCCGCCGGCAGAGCAGCCCCTGCATGCAGCTCCCACCTCCAGCCTCCCAGGAGAGGTGGTGGCCGCTCGGCCCCTTATTTAACCTGCTGGCTTGTGATCTCCCTCTGAGGGAGCATCAGCTGGAAGCACCGGGTTCACAGGCAGGGAGGGAATGCGTGGGTCTGCCCCTTCTCTTACACCCCCACCTGGAAAGACCACATGGAAGGCAGGCAAGGATGAGATGGGTGTAAACACAGTGGACACGGTTGATCTGGTCCTGGGGTCAGTACATCCGTTCTGCTCATCCCAGTCCCACCTGTAGCTGCTGAGGCCAGAGTTCACTGACAATGGGCGGCTGACCCAGATCCCAGCCCCTCCCATCTGTGAAGGTAGCTTTGTCTTCAGGCTAGACAGGAGGTAAGGAGTCCCCTAGAACAGTGGGTCAGAGCCCTTTAGCTTGGGCTCAACTGCTGCTGAAGGCCTTTGCATCGACTATCACATGGGCTCCAGGATGCGGCCTGCTGGAACTGGGCCCTTTGAGAGCAGGGTTGGAAGGCTAGGCCATGGGGGGCCTGTGGGCCACAGGGGTTGGAGAGGAGCAGGATTCCTGGGGTGGCTTCCTGGGCTCTGCCACCTGCCACCTGGCCCTTGGAGAGGAGACAGGAACATCTGCCACATACTCAGGGCCAAGTGCCATCAAATTTAATCCTCTCATTGACCCATGGGGAGACCATCCAGTATTTTACAGATGAGGAAACTGAGGCTCAGCAGGATAAGGGAACCTGCCCAACATTCCACCGTCAGTAATGGGAGGGGCTGGATTTATTTCTGACCCTGCGGTAGGGGTGCTTTTGTCTGTCACTGAAGCCAAACAAGCTCCATTGCTCAGCCAGATCTCTCACTAGCCTCCTGTCCCAGAGAGCCAACTACCCTGTGGGTTAGGGTTACCTCAAATGCAACACACCCAACCTCAGCTCCGACTGGCCTCTGCTCTGTCCCCTTTCTGGAGATGGAGGGCTCTCAGAGCTTAGAATTAGACTCCAGAAATCACTCTGGACAACTGCTGCCCCTCCCTCAACCCCACACCCAGGGATTCATTCTCTCATTTGTCCAACAAACATTTATTGAGCACCTACTATGACTAGGCACTGTTCTAAGCTCAAAGGAGAAGTCAGTATACAAAATAGACAAAATGTCCTACATTCTGTCTCAGGGACAGACTAAACAATAAACATAAAAAATAAGCAATTGATGTGTGTCAGAGGATGGTAGATGCTGTGGAGAAAACAGAGCTGGGTAAGAAGAATTGGGAATTTTGGCAGGGGGTGGGTTGCAATTTTTTTTTTTTTATTTATTTATCTCAGAGAATGGGAGACCGAGAGCATGAGAGGGGGAGGATCAGAGGGAGAAGCAGACTCCCCGCTGAGCAGGGAGCCCGATGCGGGACTCGATCCCGGGACTCCGGGATCATGACCTGAGCTGAAGGCAGTCGCTTAACCGACTGAGCCACCCAGGCGCCCCGGGTTGCAATTTTTAATAGGTGGTCAGAGTATCTCTTTTAAAGAAGTGGACACTGAGCAAGGACTTCAGAGGATCAAGAGAACTAGTCATGGGTATATTGGAGAGAAGAGCATTCCAGGAAGGGGAACAGCCGGAGCAAAGGCCCTAGGGAAGAGATGGGCCTTGCGTGTTCATGGAATAGTAGAGTGTGGGTGCAGAGGAGTAAGAAGAGGAGAGAGAAGTTGGTAGATGAGGTAGGAGAGGAAACAGCAGGGGGAACATGCAGGGCTTCATAGGACATTGGCTTTTACTCTCAGTGAAGTGCGCAGAGGAGTGAAGTACTCTGATTTGCCCTCTAAAAGTCTCAAGTGGGGAGGCAGGGAGGCCAGTAAGGAGGTTGCTGCCAAATCCAGGTGAGACAAGATGGCAGCCGGGACCAGGGGTGGGTGGAAGCAGATTAGGTTCAATTTGGATTGTGTTTGGAAGGTCCAGCCAGGAAGGGCTTGCTGAAGGATTAAATGTGGAATGTGAGGGGGAAGGAGGAGTCTAGGGTGACCCCCACTGGCACCCCCACACCCTGCGTTTGGTCTGAGCAACCAAAATGCGGAGTCACCACCAACTGCGATGAGTATGACTGTGTGTGGAGCGGGTTGAGGGAAGACCAGGAGTCCACTTTGGACGTGTGGGGGAGACACCCACACGGAGACGCTGAGAGGGAGCGGAGTTGATGGGGCTTGCGTGAGGAGTGAGGTCTGGGCCACTGTCACTGGCTTGGAGGTGGAGTGATGCCATGGCCTGGAATTGTTGGCAAGGGCTGAGTCCCAGGGTCTTGGGGCAGAGGAGGGGACTGAGGAGGAGTGGCCAGTGGGGTGGGAGAAGGACCAGGAGGACCAGGCCGCTGTGGGTCAAGAGAGGAAGACTGAGCTGTAGCCAACATGGAGCTCATCCGTGACCGCCCTTCTCCATGTCTGGGCAGTCCCCCTTCCCCCCCCGTTGTAGGCTGAATAATGGGCCCCAAAGATGTCAGCTCCTAATCCACCTAATGTGGAAAAGTGGTCTGTGCGGATGTGACTGAGTGAAGGTTTCTGAGATGGGGAGTTATGCGGGCGGGCCCTAGGTAAGATCACGGCTGTAAGGGGGGCTAGAGGGGATCTGACACAGGCTGAGTTAGGACAGTGTGAGCGCGGCGGTGAGCTTGGAGCCCGGGCAGCCTGAGTCTCTGAATGTGGTGGCCCCTGGGAGCTGGAAGAAGCAAGGAACGGATTCAGTGCTGCCCTGCTGACACCTCGATTTCAGGTCTCCAGCCTGCAGAACCGTGAAAATAAACTGTCACTTTAAGCCACCGTGTGGCAGTTTGTTGCAGCAAGCCCAGGAGACAGCCACACTGCCTCCGGCATCACACACCCTCCTTGCCCTCATCTTAGTCATCCACGCCCAGCAGGTGTACCAGCCTCAGCACCAGACACCTGCTCCTGCCCTCCCTTCACGCGCAGCCTGACGCGGTCGCTTTGCTCCCGAATCCCCCCAGCACAGAGCCCACATCTATTAGCCCGAAGTGCAAGACTTTTCCTGACCTCGCCCCCCACTACTTCTCCATGTTCGCTTGTTACCACTGCCTTCCCCCTCCTGCTGCAGCTGCATCAGCACGTTCTCTCAAGCTTCTGAGCCTTGGCACCTGCTGTTCCCTCTGCCTGGAACCTCTTCCAGCAGATATCCCCAAGTATGTCCAATGGCTTGTTTCCTCATGGACTTCAGGTCTTTGGGGCCTTCCCCGATGACCAATTTCAAAGTGCAATCCCCTCTTCCTCATGTTTCTGATTCCCCCACCCAACCTTGTCTTTCTCTATGGTACTTATCACTACCAGTGAATTTAACTATTTGTTCGTTATCTGTTGCCCTCTACTAGAATTATATTTCATAGGGGTAGGGAATTTAGACTGGGTGCCTTAGACAATGAACGTTTATTTCTCACAGTTCTGGAGTCTGGGAAGTCTAAGATCAAGGCGCTGACAGGCAGTCTCCATGTCTGGTGAGAAGTCTGGACTCTCATCTCTTTATAAGGGTGCAGATCCCATCCTGGGGGCTCCACCCCCATTGACCTCATCCAAGCTGAATCACCTCTGAGAGGTCCCACCTCCAATACCATCACACTGGGGATTAGACTTCAACATATGAATTTGAAGGGGAAACAGTCATTCAGTCTGTAGCAGGAGGGTTTGGGGGTGATCTGTAAGGCCTTCTGGGACCCTCAATCCTTTGCAATCCTGAAGGTCAAAGATTCCTAACCTTTCTGAGCCGTGGACCTCTTCTTCTCTGAGCAAGCCTTCTAAATACATAAAATGGGTTGGGTTACAAAGGATTCCAATTAAAATGCAGTTACCAAAATATTAGAAAAACATATTTTTGATACAGTAATAAATGTGCTTCTTTATTAACGCACTAAATACCAAGAGCTAGGGAGAGGTCTAATTAGTGTCATAATTTTGAAGCAATGATGAGTGTAAACAATCTTTTAAGATAGCAGCAGTGATAGTAATGTGACATGAAAATATCTGTGATTTCTCTTGGTGACAGTCATGGGCACTGCAAATACTGTGGTTTGCTGTTAGCATTCACAGGGGAAGGAAATAATACATTTCAGTTAGAGGTGAGTGAAGAGAAAGATATCATCTTTTTTCACTTCCAAGTTTACCAACCCTCCCCCACTCCATGAAGATCCCCTGTCATTGCTGGAGTTGGAGGTGAGCCGGGAAGGGCTCAGACCCCAGCATCTGTCAGCACAGAGAGGTGCTCCTGAGGCGTGTACCCTCCGTAGCTATAATGGGGGGCAGTGAGAAGCAAGCCCCAGCAGCAGGCAAACCTGAGATCTTTACGGGCCCTGCCCCTTCCTCCCTCCAGCCCTGGTGAGTCACAAAATGTCCTTTCTCAGGAAGACCAAATATAAACAGTTCAGGATTATCTTGAGAACAAGATGTTTGTTTACTTTTTAAAATTGCAGACATGGCAAAGTGTTCAGGCCTACAACTGCAATTAATAATAATTTAGGTCAGTCTCTCCTGGGGTGAAGCTTCATCTTGATTTTAGAGATGAATACCAATCTTTTCCTTGTTTTGTGTTCAGGTAACATTATGTTGCTTATCTCTTCTTAGTCACAGATATTTGAATTGCTCCCCCCCCCCCGCCCCCAGCCCAGATTATATAAGCAATACATTCTCATTGTAAAAATTTCAAAACACTACAGAAAGTGAAATTTCCCCCATTTTAACTCGTTCCCCCAGAGAGAACCACTGATAATGGAGTAGACTACATCATGCATGCTTTTTGTCACCACATATGTACTTACGCACATTACCATACATAGAATTGTTTTTTCCAAACAGCATCCTATGAAAATTGTTCTACAGCTTATACTTTTCACCTAAGATATGACAATTATTATTTGTCTTTCTGTCTCCTCAACTAGGAATTTGAGGTTTAGAGGGGGAAACCCTGTGCTTTATTAGTCTGTAAATCTAATACCTTGCCCAATAATTTGTACGTAGTAGGATTTAATAAATATTTGCTGAACAACCAAATTAATGAATACATGATTTTTTTTTTTCAAAATGATATCATAAACACTTTTCTGTGTTTCTCCATTGAACAATACTTCATTGTTTCAGGGTGCTGAGAATTAAGTTGTGTGGATGGGATGAACTCTTTCAGTAATCACTAATAGGTACTTAGACTTGGGTTATTTCCAATTTTTCAAGCTTATATCTTTCCTGCACTGAATATCCTTATAACTTATATATCTTTGCATACTTCCTTATGCATTTTTTAGACTCACAGAAAGGCTTATTTTTTTTTTTAAAGATTTTATTTATTTATCTGACAGAGAGAGACACAGCGAGAGAGGGAACACAGGCAGGGGGAGTGGGAGAGGGAGAAGCAGGCTTCCCTCTGAGCAGGGAGCCTGATGTGGGGCTCGATCCCAGGACCCTGGGATCCTGACCTGAGCCGAAGGCAGACGCTTAACGACTGAGCCACCCAGGCGCCCCTGGAAAGGCTTATTTTGATAGATATTGCCAGATTGCCCTTTCGATAGGTTGTACCAAATTGCAATACTATCAGCCGAGAATCTGCTTTTCTGTTCTCTCCCTGACACTGAATATAAAAAAATACACATGTTTTTGAAACTTCAAGCTTACAGAAAAGTTGCTAGAACAATGCAAAGGACTCCCATATACCCCTCACCCAGATTCCCAAATTGTTAACATTTTATCACATTTGTGCTCCCTTTCCATTATTTTTTCTCTGAATCTTTGGAGGGCAAGCTGCAGACATAATATCCTATCATCTCTAAACATTGCAGTGTGTATTTCCCCAAAACACGTTCATTCTGCTACGTAACCGCCATGCAACTCTCCAAATCAAGAAACCAACTTTGGTGCCAATACCACCATCCAGTGCACAGACCTCATTCAAGTCAGCTGTCCCAGCCATGTGCCTTTTCCCTTCTGGTCCAGGATCTTCTCAAAGACTATGTATTGCATTTAGTTCTTACAGGCCTCCAGTTTCCTCCAATCTGGAACAGTTCCTCCATTCCTCCCCCACCCGCACACCCCCCTCCCCCCCACTGTGTTTTGAGGCCTCCACAGTTCCAGAGGGTATGGGCCTTACATTCTCTAGGATGACCCTCAGCCCAGATCCACCTGATGTGTTCTCAGTTGCACTCAGGTCATGCTTCTTGGGCAGAAAGACCACGGAAATGATGCTGTGCAATTTCAGTGCACCGTGTCAGGGGGCACATGGCAGTGACTCATCCCATCCCAGGGATGTTAATGTTGGCTCCTGGTCATGTTGGTGCCTGCCGGTTTTTATACCTTAAACTTATCATTGCTCTCTTGTCACTGATGGGTATGTTGTCTGAGATTATGTCAGTCCTCTGTTCCTCATCAAATCTCCATGGATGGCTCCTGCCTGGATCAACCACCTCCATGATGGTGGCCAAATGGGGATTTTCTATCCGCATCATTCCTTCTACACTAATTAGTTGGCCTTGTGTTGTAAGGAAAGACTTTTCCCTTTCTCCCACTTATTTGTATCAGCAGGAGCTCATGGATCCTTATTTTATAATCCATTTCTATCATTACTTATTTTGATGCTCAGATCGTCCTAGATTTGCCCAGTGGGAGCCACTTCAAGGACACAGTGTCTCCTGTGTCCTTTTGACTTGACTCTATCATTCATTGATCATTTCCTTACATTCTGGCACAATGAGATATTTTAGGCTCATCTCATCTTGCATTTTCTCTGACTCAGCCTTGGAATCAGTCATTTCTTTGATTTGTCCTGGTTTATTTCAGTGAAGGATGATATTTAAAACCAAGATATAGGCACTCAGTACGCTCATTGCTACTGGGACGTCATTGCTTCTGTCTACCTATCCATATATCTACCTATATACCTATACCTATATAATCAATGTAATCCATGTGTATATGTATCTGTCTACCTATCTGTGTATGTACATGTACACACATATAGTCATTTATTCACCTTTAAGTTATTTCCGTATCTATTTGTATACATATTATAGAACCATGAGTTCATATTGATTCTTCTAATTCCAATCCAACACCTCAGGGTTCTTTCTAGCCTTCCCTTTACATTTGTAAGTATCTTCTTAGGCAGTTAAAATCTTGGCTCTCCTTATTATCCTCAATATTTTTACTTATTTGCTCAATTGATTTACTTTTTTCTTGATGTAACCCATCTCCGCACTTGCTTTCTATCTTCTTTGCCCACCAGCTCAGCACCTGCCTCACCGTCTTGCAACTTTGGCTGCTCTCTCTGTCAGCCGACACCCTAAGGAGCCCCCCAAGCTTCTGTCACCACCCAGCCTCTTCGGCCATCGGGCACACTGGCCCCAGACTTCTCTGTGATCCTCCCTGCTGCCAGCCCTTCATCCTTGGCCACTGATGAGTGCCTCTGTGCTCCATTTTACTCCTGCTCAGTATTTTCAGTTACTAAATATTGCAAATCTTATAGTTTAAAAGAAATGTCCATGTTGTAGTTTGAGTTCTTTAATCATTAGTGAGGTTGAGTATCTTTTCATGTTATTTCTTATTTGAATTGCTTATTTACTTTGCCCATTTTTCTACTAAGTTCAGCTATTTTCTTATTGGTATGAAAGAGCTCTTTGTAAACAGTAGAGACCTTGGCTCTTGGTCATATGCTACAGTTTGTCTTTTGATTTTGTTTATGGCGTTCATTACCATTTAACATTTTTACGTGATAAAATCAGCCTGGTTTTTTTCAGGGCTTCATATTCCCCAATTTTTATATAAATTTTTTTAAAGATTTTGTTTATTTGTTTGACAGATACAGCGAGAGAGGGAACACAAGCAGGGGGAGTGGAAGAGGGAGAAGCAGGTTTCCCACCGAGCAGGGAGCCCGATGTGGGGCTTGACCCCAGGACCCTGGGATCATGACCTGAGCTGAAGGCAGACGCTTAATGACTGAGCCACTCAGGTGCCCCTATATAAATATTTTTTCCTAGCATTTTAATTATTTAAAAAATAGGTAAACCATTGGTGTCTGGAATATATATATGTGTGTGTGTATATATACATAGATACATATGCACACATATTAAGATTTTTATATATTTATTTGAGAGAGAGAGAGAGAGCACGGGCAGGGGGAGAGAGCAGAGGAGAGGGAGAATAAGGCTTCCCACTGAGCAAGGAGCCCCACGCGGGGCCTGATCCCAGGACCCCAGGATCATGACCTGAGCTGAAGGCAGATGCTCCTGGAATATCTTTTAGTATTAGGATAAAGGTTGGGAAATTTCTCCCCCAAAGGGCTAGATGGTTATCCCAACATCTTTTATTGTACAATTCATAATTTCCTAACTTAAATTGTTGCCATTATTACAAATTAAACTTCAATATATGTTTGAGTCTAATTGAATTCTCCAGTTTGTTTCACTGATTTGTCTGTCTCTTTAGGCAACGTGCCACATCATTGATCACTGTAGTTTTATAATACATTTTAATACCTGGTAAGGAAAATCCCCCTTCATTGTTCTTTTAAAAGGATTTTTACAGCTCTCTATATTCATTTTTCTTAGTAAAGTTTAGAATTATTTTGCTAAGATCCCAAAAAATGTTTTTGAGGTTTTAATTTGGATTGCATTAAATTTTAGAAGAATTTGGAAGAATTTATATTTTTATGATGCTAGATTCCTCATAGAAGAAGTTATCTATTACCATTCATGCAGGTCTTTACTTTTATGTCCCTATATAATGTTTTCTATTTCTCTGCATTATGGTTCTGCATATTTCTTGTTATGTTCATTCCTAAGTATTTTCTTATTTTTGCTGCTGTTGGGAAATGAGTCTTCTATTCCATCGTATTTTCTGACTAGCTATTACTCATACATCTGAAAGTATACTGAGAGGAAGCAGTCCCTGATGGTTAGACAGATGGGCTTTGGAATGAGGCTACATGGATTTCCATCTTGGCTCTGTCATTCACAGCTGTGTGACTGTGGACTGGTAACTTTGCCTCTCTGAGCCTCAGTTTCCTCATTTTTAACATGAAGATAAAAACAGTACCTATTTGATGGCAGTGTGTCTGGTAAATAGTAAGTCCTTAATAACTATTAGCTATTATTATTTAAAATTTTTGTAATAAGCTATTTTCCTGAGCTATCATAATATATTCATTTTTTCTGAATTATTGCCTTATTGTATTCTTGTATTGAATTGTTACATTATTTCTAATAGTTTATCAGTGATTCTTTTAGATTTCTTAGGAAGAAAATTATATAATATATGAATACTTTGTTACCTCCTTTCCAAGAGCTCTATCTTGTTTTATTTTCTTATTTAGTTGTGATGTCCTGATCTTATTTCTGATTCATCAGAAATACTCCTATTGCTTAACTTTTGAGTTAAGATGTTTGTTGTTGGAGACACATGTATGCCTTTATCTTAAAGATATCCAGAGATATCTAAATAGATGTATGTTAACAGTGTTATAAAATAATGTTATTTAAAATTATTTTTCATTAGAAATGGAGATTTCATTTTATCTAATACCTTTTTCCCCTCCTGGATCTTGTCATTTTTCTATTTTAACCTGTTAATATGGTGAATCCTATTTACAGATTTCCTAATATTACACCATCCTCGTAGTCTTGGAGCAAACCTCTGCTTGTACATTATGGTAGCTTTTTAATGTGCTGCTGTAATTGGTTTGTTAATATTTTATTTAATGTCTTATGATCAGTTTTCTTTTTTCTTGTTGTTTTCAGCTTTTAGTGTCATATATGTACCTGCTTTCTTTTTTTTTTTTTTTAAAGATTTTATTTATTTATGTGACAGAGAGACACACAGCGAGAGAGGGAACACAAGCATGGGGAATGGGAGAGGGAGAAGCAGGCCTCCCGCGGAGCTGGGAGCCTGATGCAGGGCTCGATCCCAGGACCCTGGGATCATGACCTGAGCCGAAGGCAGACGCTTAACGACTGAGCCACCCAGGCGCCCCTATATCTGCTTTCTTAAAAGTTCAGAATGCTGCTTCTTTCCAAATGCTCTGGAAGGCAGCTACCTTTTTTCCTTAATTGTATTTGAAAGTTATCATATAGTAAAGGTGACATTTTTGGGGAGGGATATGGAGTTTTCTGAATTTCAACATTTATGTATATATTCAACATTAATATGTGTGTGTGTGTATGTTTGTGTAATCAACACCATAATCCGGGTATAGAATTATTCCATTGCCACATATATCCCTCTTGTGTTGCTAACCCGAGAAAAAAGGAGAGAGGGAGGAGGAGAGGGAGATGAAAAGGAAGAACCTGTAGAACATAGAAGCAAGGAGCAAGGGGGTCCCAGAAATGTTTTAATGGGGCGAGGGGCTGACAGTCATAGTAATTTGCACTTTAAGATTACTTTGTGGCCATAGACTGTTAAAATCTAAGGACATGTTAGTTAACACTTGTTTGGAATGTAACTATTGAAGACAATGAGTTTTCTGAATCTAGTTTCAGCTTTTATTTTAAGATTTTATTTATTTATTTATTTGAGAGAGAGAGAGATTGAGAGATAGACAAGCAGACTCCACCCTGCGTAGAGCCTCACAAGTAGCTCGATCTCACAACCCTGAGATCATGACCTGAGCTGCAATCGAGAGTTGGTTGCTTAACCAGCTGAGCCACCCAGGTGCCCCTAGCTTCAGCTTCTTGATTTCTCCTTTGAGCCAGGAATTGTCGAGCATAGAAATTGTTGAAAGAAAGAAAGAAAGAAAAAGAAAGAAAGAAAGAAAGAAAGAAAGAGAAAGAAAGAGGGAGAGAAGGAGGGAGGAAGGAAAGAAGGGAGGGAGAGAGAGGGAGGGAGGAAGGAAGGAAGGAAGGAAGGAAAGAAAGAAGAAAGAAAGCAAAGCAAAGAAAATGTCTCAATTTCCAGGTTTTTGGGGGTTTTTTTTTGCCTTTGCTATTAATTTACATTTTTATGACATCAGGTCAGAGCTTGTGAGCTGTAATACATCTACTTTTAGAATTTTTAGGTTTCCTTTGTGGTCTAGCACATAACAAATTTTGCAACCACCACGTAACACCTGAAGAAAAAGAATATTCTCTATTTCCTATGCACAGAGTTTAATATATCATGTAGAGTTATATTTAATACATTTTATTAATTACATTATTTAGATTATGTATATCCTTAATATTTTAACTTAGTCAAAAATCAAGAGAGGGGAGTTAAAGTCTCTTACTCTTGTATTTCTGTTATTCCACAGTGCATTTATCTGTAGTTTTTACTTCATATATTTTGATGCTATGTTATCTGAAGTGTCATGACATTTGTTCTCATCGTGTTTCATACCCTTTATCAGTATGGGTGGTGCTTTTTCTCATTCAGTAAGTTTGGGTTTCAGTTCAACCTTTTCTGATATTTGGATCATGGATCCTGGTTTAGTTTGCATTTATCTGGCTCATCCTTGAAAATCTTTTTACTTTTTTAAAAAAGAAAATCTTTTACTTTTCACTCCTGTCCATTCCTTCTCCTTGCCTCCTTCCTCTGCCCTCCACTGTGCAGACTGTTTACTGATACAGTTTATCATATATTTTTGCTTTCTTAAAAATAATATACTCAAGCCTCTTTTTCTTGATTTGTCAAGAAACAGAACAGTGCATGGTAGTATAAATCCACTTTTTATCATGAAAGATCACAAGTCTAAGCATTCATATTTCCTCCCCTCCTGATTTTGTTGTGATCTGAGATTGCTATCACAGTCAACTATAGATACTCTATTATTTATTTTCACATAACATAGGTTTTCTTTAGGAATTACAGTTTTCATTTTGATTTAAAATTAATTTTTCACAGTTATTGAGGCTGAGTTTTATATTTAAAAGGATCCAAGACTCAGTTCTTACCCTTCCTTTCAATAGCTTTCCTGTTTCTGACTTCTTATTTGGAATTAACTTATGATTGTCTGAGTTTTATTATCAAAACATTTTTGAAAAGAAATGCGGATGGATCCTATAATCCCTGAGTAAATATGAATCAAATATTGGTTGGGTGTAAAACTCTTAAGTCATACTTCTGTTTTAAAACTTTGTAGGTGTTACTTTGGTCTTCTGACATGCATTAATGTGGAGAGATTGAGGGTTAGCTGATATTCTTCTTCTTGTTAATGACTTGGTATTCCTTGCTGGGTGCTCAGATAATTTCTTCTTAGATCCTTTACATTGAACGTCTTGATCAGACTAGATGTAGATTTGACCTCTTCTCTAAAAATATTTTTGCAGGGCACCTAGGTGGTGCAGTGGGTTGGGCATCCGACTCTTGGTTTTGGCTCAGGTGGTGGTCTTGGGGTCCTGGAATTGAGCCCCATGTTGGGCTCCATGCTCAGTGGGGAGTCTGCTTGAGATTCTCTCCCTCTCCCTCTGCCCCTCCACCTCCCTAAAAAATAAGTAAATGTTTAAAAAATAAATAAATAGGGGCACCTGGGTGGCTCAGATGGTTGAGCGTCTGCCTTCGGCTCAGGTCATGGTCCCGGGGTCCTGGGATCGAGTCCCACATCGGGCTCCCTGCTAGGCGGGGAGCCTGCTTCTCTCCCTCTGCCTCTGCCTCTCTCTCTCTCTCTGACTTCCATGAATAATAATAAAAAAATATTTAAAAAATAAATAAAAATAAATAAAAAATAAATAAATAAAAATATTTTTGCAATGCTGTATTGTCCCTCAATCTCTATACTCAGGGTTTCCTCCTTTGTTAGATGCTGGATTGTTTTTATGATGTATTTGCTCTGCTCTCTTCTTTAAGGCTACTCATCGGTATGTTTACTTCCATTGTCGTCTGTCCACAGCAATCATCTTCTCCAAATTGTTCCAAAATCTTTGACCTTTTCCTTTGCATTTTGTGTGGTTTTTCTATAGGTTATCTTTAATACTCTCCACTTACTTTTCTGCTGCGTCACTTCTGTCCTCTGGGTTCCTCACCTGTTCGATGGTAGCACAGCGGATGATTCTGGTGCATAATTCCTTACCTTGGTTCCCCCATCCTACTAAGCTTATCTGTTATCATCTTATCTTTAGTTTCTTTGAGGCTGTGATACATTTGTGGTCTCATATTTTTTGTTTCCTGTCTTTTTGGCCATATCTTTTTCCCAAACGGAGTCTCTCTCTATTTTTAGCATGATCTATTTCTTCCTTTTCTTTCCTGTTGTCTTTTGAAAATTTCCATAGTTTTGATGTTTGATGTTATTTAAGCTTACTTTTGAACCAGAGTAGTTTTATCAGGCCCGTTATTTGCGCAAATTTAGAACAGCTGTGTTCTCCCTCACCTCCTTCCCTGTTTACCTGGGTCTTCTCTGTACCCCTCAGATCTTGAATTTAATGGCTGTTCTTCTGGTGCCTGGAAGGGAGGAGAGGAGAGGCAGGGGCCCTGGCAGTGGTTAGAAGTGCAAGTTCCATGACTGTCTCTGTACAGCACATGGCTTGAAGCCCTGCAGGGGAGTTGCTCTGCTTGGTTGGGGACACATCCATTAGCAGGCAGTGAGGGGAAGGGACACTTTCAGTTTCAGGCGGTCCCAGCTTCAGAGATGGTCCCCTTTTAAGGCCAAGTCTTTGCCATCAGAGCAGTTTCAGGCCACCAGTCCAGCCCAGCTCTTCTGCCTTCTCATGAGACTAAGTTCTAGGGTCTCTGGCTTCTCTGCCTATTCACAGCGGGGGACAGAGGCCAATAAGGTCATTCTTTACAATCCACATCTTTCCCCGAGCTCCCTCAGCCCACAGGAGATGCTGTGGCCTCTCTCTGTTTTATAAAGCTTTTGTGTGTCATCAGAGTAGTTTGTCCTGGTGTTTATTCCCTTGAAAGAGTTCTGTTCCTTCTCGGCTAGAAGCACATATCACAGGTTTGTCCAAGTTTGGCCAACTTACCGTTTTTTGGAGTTGGGGAGTCTTCTAGACCACTGGTTCTCATCTAGGGGCAATATGGCCTCATCCCCCCAAGGGACATTTGGCAAAGTCTAGAGACACCTTTGGTTGGCACAGTTTGGGAGGGGGTGCTTCTGGCATCTAGTGGGTGAGGCAGGGGATATTATTAAACACCTCACACTGCACAAGATAGCCCCCCACAACAAAGAACTCTCCAGTCCATGCATCAATTGTGTGAGGTTGAAAAACCCTTTTGCAGACCGGCATTCCATGGCCCATCTTTTAGACAGTGCGTCTCCTTGTCTCCACCCCATCAAATGGGGTGATATCATGAGATTCTTCTGAATTTCATTCATCCAGCATTTTTACTATTGCAGGGAAGATCAACATATCAATTCTCAGGGTTTCCTTCCAATTTGATCCTTTTTTTTCTTTTCCAGGAAGATAAGTACTTTTCAAAATTTGACTCAGATGGTTGGGGTCCATTCCAAGCTTCAGAACTGCTGGCTTATTCTTGGTCATTTAAAATTTTTATTTTTGTTCATTCTCCTCAGGCTTTGGCCATGGCTAAGGAGATTGGTGCTTTAAAATACCTGGAGCAGGGCACCGGGGTGGCTCAGTCAGTTAAGCAGCTGCCTTCAGCTCAGGTCGTGATCTTAGGGTCCTGGGATTGAGCCCCACATCAGACTCCCTTCTCAGTGGGGAGCCTGCTTCTCCCTCTCACTACCCCATTCCTCCCTCTTCCTTCATCCCTCCCGCCCCCCACCCCCCCGTTCGTGCTCACCGTCGTGCTCTCTCTCTCTCAAATAAATAAATAAAATCTTAAAATAAAATAAAATACCTGGAGCACTCGGCTCTCACGCTGTGAGGCCTCAAGACAGTGTTCAGTGAAAAAAATAAAAATAAAAAGTTTGATGAAGCTATTCGAGTGGTTCTCTACCCCCCTCCTGTCAAGAAGAGGAAGAGAAAATGCCTGCTTTTATAAATGTCTGGGCCCCTCTTCTGACCTGTCCCCCTTGGAACCTTTGTGATTTGCTCAAAACTGGTGGAGCCTTCATACCCAATGACAAGTCTTTGTTAGAGATTCGTTTCTCCATAAAACCATTTTGAACACCCCTCCCACAGATTAATTTTTGCTCATTCTATTCTACTCACAGAGAGGGACATTTAGTAAGCCTGCATTTATTATACCATCTTTCCTTGAATGTTTCAGATAATTTTAAAGAAAACCTCACAAAATAATTCAGCCATTTGATTCCATATTCCAGCAGCAGCTGTAATGACCATTTAGTGTACATCTTCAAATCACCCTTTCCTGTGCATGATCTCATTCAATCCTCCAGTAGCCTGTTGAAGTAAGTATTATTATGCCCATTTTACAGTGGCTCTCACTCACCTGTGGCTCTTGACTTGATGTGGATTGGGTGTGCTTGACTCCCAAGTTTTGTGTCTTTTCCACCATGCACACTCCTTCTCAAGAAATGAAGCAATGACCTTCTCTGCTGGCAAGCATGTTGGTCAAGGAGATGGGATTCTGACAAGACATTGCTCACCACATCTACTCTACCTAAGGGCATATTTAACTGAACTTAACTGGAATAGCTGCCCAGGGTTTTAAAATTTTTATCATTACTTTTTCTATCTCATTTTGAGCAACTGCAAAAATTCACCATCATTAAAAGCAGGTGTTACTATTAAGGGCAATCATATGTGAATGTGTTTTTCCCCACTACCTATTGGAAATAGAAGAAATCTAACAGACCTATTGGCTCACCCTGGATTGGAATTTTCCACCTGGACCCCTTCCCCCATCTACTGTGGGATGGGTCACTACATTCAGTTTACCCAGAGGAAAGAACATGGTGATCCTTGTCTCAGCTGTGTAACCAAGAGCAAGTTCTGTAACAGTTCTAGGCTTCATCTCTCTCCTCGTGGGAGTGAAAAGTGTAGGGCTGTCTGCTCTTTCTGCCTTTAAGTTTCCAGATTTCATGAAAGCCAGACCTGGGAGTTGGCCCCCGACCACAGCTTCAGCCTGGGCTTTGCTGTGTTTCTGGGTGGACCCAGAGAAGTTGCCTTCGGTCTCATTTTATCCATCAGTAAAATAACCTTGTTACATAAGCCCTGTGGTTTTCAAACTGTGTTCTCAGGAGCCCTAGGAACTGTGGTTGGGGAAACAGAAAGACCAGGCTAGTGCTTTATATGCTTGAGCTCTGGGTAAGGTTACATGTGTAACAGGTATTCTGTTATTTACAGATTTAAAAATTGATGCCAGATATTCCTTCCAGGATAGCCTCTTTCCTGGAAGAGTTTCCCCCAAGTAAACATTCTTAGAAACCAAAACTTGTTCCTTTAAGCATCATTTCGATTTGATATTGAATGGGAATGAATATCAAGTGGATTTAGATGTCTTGCCTTATTGAACATGAGAGACTGAATATTATATTTTCTTGATGTTAAGGATCATCGTTACAAATATCAGGGTGACACAGTGACGCCTCAAGGACCTGGTTCTGGTGGGAACAACATCACCCGTTCACTGACTGTGCCCATGTGAGCATGCTTCTTTAGTTTGTATGTCTGTTTGCTGTGATTTCCTCTCTCCCCTGTGGTCATCGGGCTGTCTGATGTCCTTACACATTGCACTGAGGGGTCATTCTAGACCCTGAGAAGAAAGTCTAACCACAGTGGAGCTCATTTTTAGAGGCATCCCCATCCTCCTAGCATTCTCCTCTCTCCACAAATCAGTGGTCTCAGGACTCCTTGCTTGGTTGTTCCAGAAACACTTCAAATCTAACACCCTGTCTCTGCTTCCCACCAATAGCACCTTTTCCTGCAAAAGCTCCTTATCTCTGTGCCTGACCCCAGGACAGAAACCTGTGACTCATCCTGGATTCTTCCGTCATCCTAAGCCTCACCATTCCCATTAGTTACCCTGCCCTGGATCTGTCCCCCAGAACAGCCCAGTAACTTTTCACACCTCTCCTGATTTCTCTGGAAGGAAGAAGAAGGAAGGATGGCAAGATAAAAGGAAGGACAAAAGTACTGAGCCCCTTCTCTTTGCTATAGGCACCGTGTAAAGAATTTGACATCAGAGAGATGGGGTCAAATCCAGTGCTCCTGCTTCTTCACTTTGTGTTCGTGGCAAAATAACACCGCCCTTTCTGAGCTTGTTTCCTCATCTCCCAAATGGGGTTGATAAAGTGTGTTTTGAAGATGAAATGACACCGCGGACCTGGCATGTACTGGGCGGTTGGTGTGCAGTAGCCTGCCTGCCTGTCGTCCCTTCCTTCCTCCTTCCTTCCTCACCTTGTGGACAGTCTGGCTGTTGAGCTGTACTTTTCCATCCAGGCAAATGCTCTCCCCCACAAGTGTGTGTGTTGTTTGGAGTGTGGGCCGTGAGATGAGGCTGTGAGTTGCAAACACAACACCTCCTCCAGTTTCCGTTGCTGGCCAACAAACGTCACGTTCATCCAAATAGCAATTTCAGGGCATACTTCTTTTCTGATTTGTTGGTGCTTCTGAAAAATTAAATGGAGAGAACATTGAGGTGCCAAGAACATGATGAACTCACTGGAGGAGCAGAGTCATCTATTCCCCCAAGCCCCAAAGCTCTAAAATTAGACTCAGCCAACCCTGTGAGGAGGGCTCAGTCCACTCTTGCCCCCAAAGCCAAGGGTGTCCCATTTGCCCCGAGGACCTGAAGTTTGAGGGACAGACCCTCAAGGCTGACCCAGAGTTCATAGCATTTCTCACCTCCCTCCACTTCCATGTTGAACCAGGTCCCATGGGAGAGGCAGAGCACCTGCCAATCAATGTCTCATTTAATTGTTTTCTCTTTTAAAAATGAGCTGTATTGAGATGTCATTTACATGTGAGAAAATGCCCCCATTCTAGGTGTCCAGTTCAGGGAGCTTTAGAAGCCCACATTCATGTAACTACCAACACAGGCAAGACATTGAACATTTCCGTCACCCTGGTAATTTTTCTTTTAAATTCAGAAACATTACAACCACCCAGGAAAGAACAGAGATTAATATTACAAAGTAACTTTTACAAACTTGCCACCAAGATTTAGCAAATGTTACTGTTTTGCCATATTTGCTTTGGTCTAGTCTCATTTCTTATTCTCTCTCCCCACCCCTTTTATCCACCCTCCCTTTTAAAGAAATGGAAAAAAAATCTTTTGAAGAAACAAGACACGATAGATACACTTGGAGCCTCCGTCATCTCAATCCCCAAAGGAAACCCCTGTCATTGGCTGTGTTTTAAAGGTACCTATGTTTTGAAACTTACTGGATTGTGTATGATCACAGACAATAGACAGCTTTGTTCGGGAGGCTTCTGATATTTATATAAAATAGTGCCATAATATATATGTCCTTTTGCAACTTACTTTTACTCAACATGTGCTTTTGAGATCTATTCACCTTTTTACAAGTAGATGTGGTTCATTTGCCTTAATATAATTAGTGTTGTGGTATAGACTGCTTTAAAATACCTTTATCCAGTCCCTTATTGGTAGGCAGATAGATTGTTTCCTTTTTTTCTTCTTAAAAATACCAGTGCAGGGGCGCCTGGGTGGCCTAGTCAGTTAAGCGTCTGACTTTGGCTCAGATCATGATCCCAGGGTCCTGGGATCGAGCCCTGCATTGGGTTCTCTGCTCAGCAGAGAGCCTGCTTCTCCCTCTACCTCTGTCTGCCGCTCTGCCTACTTGTGCTCTCTCTCTGTCAAACAAATGAATAAAAAAAAATCGTAAAAAAAAATACCAGTGCAGTGAGGCGCCTGGGTGGCTCCGTTGGTTAAGCATCTGCCTTCAGCTCAGGTCATGGTCCCAGGATCCTGGGACCCGAGTCCTGCATGGGGCTCCTTGCTCATCGGGGGGCCTGCTTCTCCCTCTCTCTCTGCCTGCTACTCCCCGTGCTTGTGCTCTCTCTCTGTCAAATAAATAAATAAAATCTTTAAAAAACAATATCAGTGCAGCAGGGAATATTCTTGAGCCCGTGTATGAGAGTTACTCATACCTGAAAGTGGAATTGTTGGGTTATAGGATCATAGGGCATACACATCTCCAGCTTTACTAGATATTGCCAAATTGCTCTCCAAGGTAAGAGTATCCACACCCAGACTATACAAAACTTCCTGTTTTTCCCGCCTCCTCTGTATTGTTAGATAACCACCCCCCACCAGTCTAGTATTTGTGAAAGTTCTCCTAGCTGTTTAATTTGCATCTCTGGTCACCAGTGAAGCTGAGCATATTTTCATATATTTATTGGCCTTTAAAGTTTTTTCTGTGAATGTCTGTTGATATTTTTGTCTTCTGATTGCTTCTATTTCTTCTATAAAATAACAAGCAAGGTCAGCAGCTGTGAGTGAAAGGTGGTGGGAGTTGGAGATTTGAGGGGAGGGGACATGGGGAGAGTGGTTTATCTTTTTTTTTTTTTAAAGATTTTATTTATTTATTTGAGAGAGAGAGAATGAGAGAGAGATGTATTGAGAGGGGAGAGGGCCAGAGGGAGAAGCAGACTCCCCGCCGAGCAGGGAGCCCGATGCGGGACTCGATCCAGGGACTCCAGGACATGACCTGAGCCGAAGGCAGTCGCTTAACCAACTGAGCCACCCAGGCGCCCGAGAGTGGTTTATCTTACTTTGGGTTGCTCAAAAGCAGACCCTGAGACAAGGATGTAGTGCATGTAGTTTATATGGAAGGTGATCCCAGGACACACAGGCACACAGGTGGGAGAGGGGGGAGGTGAGGCAGTGAAGGGGAGAAAGCCAGTAAGGGGTTCATGGTCAAGTCCATTACCATGGTGGGCAACTGAAGGTCAGTCCTACTGGGGAATTCTGGGAGCTACCCTTGAGGGGAGGAGGCTGGAGTATCTATATATCAACTCAGGGTGACTTTTACAAGAAGGCCACTCCTGTTTGGGGATTCCAGGGGTCCCCAGCACTTAACGTGGCTGCAGTGGTGGAAGGAGACCTCTGGCAGGCAGAGAAAGCCCTCAGGCAAAGACATGCAGATAAAGGCAATTAAGAGTTGGGTCAGCACTGAAATGGTCACTGACCTGGACTCATGGATAGGAGAGTGAATTAACCAGCAACAGGTAGTGGGCTGGCCAGGCAGTACCATAACGGCACTTCAGGGCTAATGGTGGCAGTTTGAAGGGAGCCATGGGATGCCTGGCTGGCTCAGTCGGTAGAGCATGAAACTCTTGATCTCCAGGTTGTGAGTTCAAGTCCCACATTGGGTGTAGAGATTACTTAAAAGTAAAATCTTAAATAAATAAATAAAGCCAGAGAGCATGACAAGTGCCCAAAGGATCTTAGCCATCACCAACCCTCTGGCTTACAGATGAAGAGCTTAAGGTCCCCCAAGGAAAAGGGACTCTCTCAAAATCACAAAGGACTCAGTGCAGGAAAGTTAAAATAACTTTTATTTTACAAAAGTAAAGCATGATTATTGGAGAAAATTCAGAAAATATAAACAGCAAGAAAAGTAAAAATCACACCTGTAACTGTCAACAACTTGGTTTGTATCTTTCTAGGCATATACATATCCATATAGGGTTTTTTTTCCATATAGTTTTTCTTCAACGAAATTTCTTTTTTTAAAGATTTTATTTATTTATTTTATTTTGGGGGGGGAAGAACGAGAGCAGCACAAGCTGGGGGAAGGGCAGAGGGAGAGGAAGAGAGAGAGAATCTCAAGCAGACTCCTGGCTGAGCTTGGAGCTCAACTCGAGGCTTGATCTCACGACTCTGAGATCATGACCTGAGCTGAAATCAAGAGTTGGACGCTTAACTGACTGAGCCACCCAGGAGTCCCCCACCCCAAATTTCAATCACATTATACATGCAAAACATACCTGCCTATAACAGGATTTTTTTCATATTATGGTATATCATGTATGTCTTTCCATGTCATTGAATATTCTACATAAATATTAAGTGTTCCACAATATTCCATTGTTAAACACTTAAATTGTTTGCATTTTTTTCATTATTATGAACACCATTGCAATAAATTTCCTGGAAACTAACTGTGAGCATGACCATGATTCCTAAGAATAAATTCCTAGAAATGGAATTGCTGGTTAAAAGTGTAAGCACTTTTTAAGGCTAGTACTACATATTGCCAATTTGATAAACTTTGTTAATTTTGGGAACTGCACAACTATTTGCTCAGTTGCTTAGGCCAAAATCCTTGAGTCTTGCACGTTGTAATTTTTTTCTTTGTATAAGATTTATGTATGGTCCCTGGAAATGGGTTTGCTGAATAAAAAGGTATGCTTGTGGGCGCCTGGGTGGCTCAGCTGGTTAAGCGTCTGACTTGATTTCAGCTCAGGTCATGATCTCAGGGTCTTGGCATCGAGCCCTGCGCAGGGCTCCATGTTTAGCAGGAAGTCTGCTTAAGTATTCTCTCTCTGCCCCTCCCCCCATTCTCTCTCTCTCAAATTAATAAAAAATCTTTAAAAAAAGTATGCTTGTTTGCCATTTTGATATACACTGCCAAATTATCTTTTAAAAGTATTTACACCAATAAAATATTCTTATCCAAAGACATGCTGTTTTTCTCCCTTTTCTATTAAATATTTGGGTAGAATTAAGTAGTTGTTCCTTTTTCGGTACAGATCATGTACATTTTTAAAAGTTTATTTTTAGGTCTGTCTTTTGCTTTTTACTGCTGGAATGAATACAATTTTTAAAATCTGCTATATTTTCTAATTGGTCATTGCTGGAAATCTAAGAAAACTATTGATTTTAGTACATTTATTTTAAACCATCTACTTTACTGAATCTATTATTATTTCTAATAAGTTTTTAATTGATTTTCTTGTTTTCTTTCCCTAGGTAGAAAATTATATAATGTGTGAATATTGATCATTTTGCTTTTTTCCCCAAATATCTATACCTCTTGTTTTATTCTCTTGACTTCAGAATAGAGGGCAAAATCCATGGTAGTAAGTTGTCTCTTTGTCTTTCCTCATGATTTAAGGGGGATGCTTCTGAGTGTCTTCCCACTGAACATGATGCCAATAGTCATTTAATGTACATGTGTAATTTTTTTAAAAAGATTTTATTTATTTGAGAGAGAGGGAGAGTGAGCATGAGAGAGAGTGAACCCCAGCAGGAGGAGAGGCAGAGGAAGAGGGAGAAGTAGATTCCCCACTGAGCAGGGAGCCCGATTCAGGGCTCGATTCCAGGACCCTGAGATCATGACCTGAGCTGAAGGCAGCCGCAACCGACTGAGCCACTCAGGCGCCCCATGTAATTTTTTTTTTTTTTTTTTGTCATGCTATGGAAATATCTTTCTATTCTTTTTTTTTTTGAGAGGGAGTACACAGAGGGAGAGGAAGAGAGAGAACCTTAATTAGGCCCCACACTCTGTGGGGAGCTTGATGTGGGGCTCAGTCTTAGTCTTATGACCCTGAGATCATGACCTGAGCTGAGATCAAGAGTTGGATGCTTAACCAACTGAGTCACACAGGCACCCCCTTTCTATTCTTATTTTATGAAACACTGCTATCAGGGATAGATGTTATTTTAAAAATCAGGTTTTTTGTCATTTATTGAGATTGTTTTTTCTCTTTTTACATTAATAGTCTATAAAATTTTGAACAATTGTTGCTTAATCTCACATTTCTTCTTTTAACATACTACTTAGTTTATTTGCTAATATTTTAGTTAGTAATTTGCAGGTGTATTCATAATTGGGTTTGTAGTGTTCCATTTCGTGCTTTGTCTCCTATTTTTATATTAAGTCCCGCATAATTTGTAAAAATTATTGAAATATTTCTTTCATTATGCATTGGAATAATTTATTTATTTTTATTTATTTATTTTTAAAGGTTTTATTTATTTATTTGACAGAGAGAGAGACAGGAGAGAAGGAACACAAGCAGGGGGAGTGGGAGAGGGAGAAGCACGCTTCCCGCCGAGCAGGGAGCCCAATATGGGGCTCGATCCCAGGACCCTGGGATCATGACCTGAGCCGAAGGCAGACACTTAACGGCTGAGCCACCCAGGCACCCCTGGAATAATTTAAATGGCAGTAGACTTCTATGATATTTGAATGTTTAAGAGAATTCTGCTTTGTCTGATGTTCACATTGTGGCTATGCTTTTTTCTTGTTTGCATTCCCTAGAACCTCTTTGCTTTTCTTCTTACTCATAATCTTTCTGAATTATTTTGTTTTACTTAAGTGTTTTGTAGGCATTCCCGAGCTGTATTTTGTGTTTTAATTTAAGTAAGTTTTTAAAAATATCTGTGTTTAACCCTTTTTCATTTAGTGTCATAATAATTTCTGTTGTTTAAAAATGTTCGATTATTGGGGCACCTGGGTGGCTCAGTCATTAAGCTTAGTCTGCCTTCGGCCCAGGTCATGATCCCAGGGTTCTGGGATCGAGCCCCCGCATCGGGCTCTCTGCTCAGCGGGAAGCCTGCTTCTCCCTCTCCCACTCCCCCTGCTTATGTTCCCTCTCTCACTGTCTCTCTCTCTCTGTCAAATAAATAAATAAAATAAAAATCTTAAAAAAAAATAATAAAAAATAAAAATGTTCGATTATTTTGTTTTTTGTTGTGATTCACTGCAGTATTCTTGCTTTATATCTTTTGCTGTAACATTCACAATTTTTAATTTAATAACTTTAATAACTAAATTTAATAATTTAATAACTTTAATAAGAATTTAATAACTGTAGATTGTTTTTTAGATCTGCTAATAATTGAATGATTAATCCTAGATTCTCTAATCCATCAATTTTAGAAGCAAGACCTTGCCTTATGTCTCTCTCTATGAAAGGGGAGGAAAATTACACATTTTTATTTCTTTTTATCCCCTCCTCTGTCAATCTCAACTCCAAATCTACTGCACCAGACTAGTGTATCCTAAATTTTTGTCCCACTGTATTATAATGAAATTATTATTGATAATTATATTATGTGCCTTTCTCTATTAAGGAATTGAATATTTCCATTCTGTTTTATAACCGTATTTCTTGCAGTTATTAAGTCTTAATTCTATGCTTAGAATTGGGGTGGATTTGACTCTCTCCGATGACACAATTTCTATGTTCAAAAGTATTTATGTGTTCAGCTAGTTCTTGGGAAAAAAGTGTTTGTGGTCTCCTCCTCAGATTCTTCAGTGTTTCATAACATCTTGTCTATTTCCTTACTGGGTGACTGGCACCTTGACTGGACTTAAAGTCTGGGGCCATGTTCTTTTTGTTCCTTCAAACCTTGTTTTGTTTCTGGCAGTGAACTGTGTGGCAGAAAAGTCAGGGTCCTGCTTCTACATGGATATTTACATAAAGTTTTATTTATACATAAAAATGAAATAATTTTATTAGAATTTTCCTTGTTACTGTTTCTTTGACCAATTTGTTCTGGCCTCTCCTTTAGGAATGCCAACCATCCTACACTGAATATCTGTTGTCTTTCCTATATGGGTTTTTCCATTCTTTTGTTCTTTGCCCCCATATCCTGCGTTATTTTTCTCAGTCTGTTCCCCACCTCACTGGTTTGGGTTTCTTCAATGGTGAGTCTGTTTTTCATTGCTTTGTATGCCATTTTTTAAAAAAAATGTTGCAATAGCATTGTTTATTTCCTTCATGATTTTTCTTAGCATCACCTATTCTTTTGTTAACCTGATCTGTTGTTATAAGGATCTCATTTTTTATCCTTTTTTCTATGGAGTCCTTGATGATTTTTTTCCATTCCACTAAGAATGGAAAGTAGATTTACTCCAAGTTTTCATCTGTTTTATGGGTTCAGTTTTCAGAAACATATTCTTCATATCTCCATGCTGCTGTGTTTATTTCATTCTCTTTTGTTGGAAAGTTTTGGCTTATGCCCCTTTTGTCATCTTTGAATAGGATTCTTTTTAGGATGTTTATTTGCCTCAGACTAACATGGACAGATTTTCCTTGATGATTCCCTGTACCACACACTTCACCCCTAGGTATTTGAGTAGCTTTGGCATCATCTGACTAGAACCATATAAGTGTCTGTATATTTTGGATGCATTTGGAGAAAGATTTAGAAGGATATAAAACTAACAGAAAATATTCGTTACTTAAAGGTATGTTTGGAGGGAAAGACTATTAACTTTTTCTTTAAAAATCTCTTTTTAAAAAATGGACAAACACTATGAATATCAGATAAAATTTATAAGTGACTAAATTACCATGTAAAAAGATGCTTGACTTTGCTGATATCCAATGAAATGCAAATTAAAGCAACACTGAAACATCATCCCTTACATATCAGATTGGAAAAAAACCATTAAAATTTTATAATATTTAATATGGTTAAGATATGGGAAGAGATGTACTATTTCAAAAAAAATTTTTTTTAAAAAGGGAACTTGATGACTGTATCATAATACTTAAAATACTATTTCAGGCATTTAAAATCCAGGTAGAAATGGGGCTATGGACAGAGTGGATTAATTTAGTCTTTGTGTATTTTGACTAAAGAAATATTTCATATCCTTTTAAGAACACTATGAACAAATTCAAGATCAGACTTTATTTTGCATTAGGATTGCCTTTAGTTTTTCTGAACTGTTATGTTTTGCCTAAAATGGTGATTTCTCCACTGCGTTATCAAATACCAAATACATCAACATTATAAAATGGATATATACAGAGCCTGAAGACTTCAAGTTGTTGTCAAGGTGACCTTGTAGCCCAGGTTGATGGCTCTTGCCCTCAAACTCTACCCCAGAGAAATGATAGAAGTGGGAGAAAACATGGATTTGAGGAATTAATAAAGAACTGATAGAAATCCTTGGGGAGTCTGCAGGCTGCCTTGAGCTGGAGTGTGTGTATGCATGTGTGCTATGTGTTTGGTGTGCTGATGCATGTGATGTGTGTGTGCACATGTGCTGTGTGATGGTGTGTGTTTGCATGTGGTGTGTGTGTGCACATGTGCTGTGTGATGTGTGTGTGCACGAGAGCTGTGTGATGGTGTGTGTGTGCAC
>NC_058412.1:122123633-122263057 GCF_002201575.2 Neomonachus schauinslandi
TGTGTGTGCACATGTGCTGTGTGATGGTGTGTGTTTGCATGTAGTATGTGTGTGCATGTGTGCTGTGTGTTTGGTGTGTGTATGCTTGTGTGTGTGTATGTGTCATGTGTTTGGTGTGTGTATGCATGTGGTATGTGCACATACATGTGATATGTGTTTGGTATGTGTGTGTTTGATGTGTGTGTGCGCATGTGTGGTCTGTAGTGGGGGGGTATGTGTGCATGTTCACGTATGTTGAGGGGTAGGGAATAGGGCAACAAGCAAAGGCAATGGTGGGAAGATAGATTAGAGCAGTGGTTCTCAATCCTGGCTGCACACTAAAAATCATCTGAGAAAGCTCTTAAAAATATTCACACCAGATACAATGATAGGTAGGAGAAGGTTTGTGTTGAAGTATTAGGGATGAAAGTTATGATGTCTGCAACTTACTTTCAGTGGTACAGCAAAACAAACACCCTCACCCCCACCAGAGAGAGAGGAAGCAACTGTGGCAACATTTGGTAAATCAAGGTAAAGACCACACCAGTGTTCACTGTACTATTTCTTTCAACTATTTTATAGGTTTGAATTTTTTTTTCCCAAAATACAGTGTTGAGAAAATCTGTGCTCACCTCTGGACCTCATCCCAGGTATCCTGATTTTATACTGTGTGGTGAGGTGGCATTTTTTTTTAAATCTTTTTTTTTTTTTAAGATTTTATTTATTTATTTGACAGAGAGAGACACAGCGAGAGAGGGAACACAAGCAGGGGGAGTGGGAGAGGGAGAAGCAGGTTTCCTGCCAAGCAGGGAGCCTGATGCAGGGCTTGGTCCCAGGACCCTGGGATCATGACCTGAGCCAAAGGCAGATGCTTAACGACTGAGCCACCCAGGTGCCCCTCCATATACAATTCTAATGCTGAACCAGGATTAAAACCTGTTGGGTTGGAGGAAAGCTTTGAAAAGTTCTGCTCTTACTGCTCCTCCTGAAATCCCCTGCTACTGTCTCTGACTGCCATTTCATACATGCTGGAAGGAACAGCCCAGACCTCCAGTGTCAGTGAAGTAACAGAACAGCTGGGTGCTGTGCCGGCCATTGTGGAACCTTGAACTCACAGGCTGAAGTATCTAGACACTGGAGAAGTGCGCTCATGAAAGAAAGGCAAGAAACAATGCATCCTACCTGAAGCAGAATTATTGAGACCAATGGATCTAGAATTTAAAATAAACATTGCAAAAACCCTTAAGGAAATAAGGAAAGATGTTAAGAGTATGAAGAAAAAATTTTAAATTGTTTAAAAGAACCAAGTAGAAATGTTAAGCACGAAATATATAGTAGTCAAGATAAAGAGATACAAGATGGAATTGATAGCAGGACGGAAACAACTGAAGAGCAAGTTAATGAAATGGAAGATCAGGTTGAAGAACTTGCCTGAGAAGCAGCAGTAAATGATAAAGAGAGAAAATATATACTATTAAAAATGCTTTGAAATATATGAAGGATAGAAATAGAACTGCCAACAGTCCGAAAATAAGAACTCTAGGAGAAGAGGAAAAATGGAGAGGATAAACTATTTGGAGAAATAGTAAAAATTCAACTTTCTAAAATTAAAGACAAGAGGTCCTGGCTTAAAAAGGCTTATAAAACACCATGCAGAAGACATAGGGAAAAACCTACACCTGCTTTAGGGTGAAACATGAGAGCATCAAAGACACATTCTAAATGTTTCTGGAAGTGAAGCAGACTGTCAACAAACAAGAATCAGACTGAAATCAAGAGGACACCACAAGTAATATGTAAAACAAGGAGGAGTAGATATAAATATTGTCAAGTTCAGGAAATAAGGGAAATTCAATTTGAGTATAGGCTTTAAATTAAAGGCTACGTAGTGGTTACTACTAACCATAACAAAACCAAAAGCAGAATATATAACTTTTGAACCAGCAAAAGGAAATTCTGCCTAAACAATGGAAACCAGGAAAGGAAGAAAAAAGAATCTTTATCAGCTGTGAAATATGTTCTTTTTTTTTGTTTTTTTAAGATTTTATTTATTTATTTGACAGAGAGAGGCACGGCGAGAGAGGGAACACAAGCAGAGGAGTGGGAGAGGGAGAAGCAGGCTTCCTGCTGAGCAGGGAGCCCGATGTGGGGCTTGATCCCAGGACCCTGGGATCAGAAGCAGGCTCCCTGCTCCGCAGGGAGCAGGGACTCGATGCGGGACTCGATCCCAGGACCCTGGGATCATGACCTGAGCTGAAGGCAGCCGATTAACCAACTGAGCCACCCAGGCGCCCATAAATAAAATCTTTAAAAAAAAAAAGAGTCAATATTATTTTTTAAAATAAGAAATATACTTAATATGAATATGAAAAAACATAGAAAGTGGGACAAAGCCTGGATTCCAGGCAAATATCAAAAGAGATCTAGGGTAGCAATTTCAGTATGAGACAAAATAACATTTAGTGTAAAAGTATAATAATGCAAGAGGTTGTATACTAGTAAAAGGAACAGTATAAAAGAAAATATAACTAACGGGAAAATACATGCACTTAAAAGTATACAGATATATCAAGCAACAATTCACTGAATTCCAGGGAGATGTTTGATAATCATAATTTGTCATTGGACGTTTTATCATATTCCTCTCAGAAATAGACAGATTAGTTAGTGGTCTAAAAATAATGGGATCATGACCTGAGCTGAAGGCAGATGCCTAACCGACTGAGCCACCCAGGCATCCCAATCCAAAATATTTTTGAAAAATCTCTTTGCTAGTGGTGTTTTGAAATTTCACGATGGTATACTTTAGCATGAGTCCATTTTTTGTCTATCTTGCTGGGTACTCATGGTGGGCCTTTTCACTGTGGCAATTGATGTCCTTCTCTGTGGGGGTAATTGTGATTATTTTGTTGCTGACATACTGTGATACTGTGAATTATAATAAGAAGTATATATTTGGTCTTCAACCAATTCCTGGCAATGAGCTCCTAAAATCCTTGACATTACTGGTGATTGGAATGTCTTATCATGTTAATGAGGTGACCTTTAGAAAGCCCTTAGGTAACCTAAGGATGGGGGCTGGTTGTGGGGAGACCAACCATGTGATCAGAGGCTTGGAACTTTTAGCACCCCAGTCCCCCAACCTCAGGGAAGGAGACAAGGGCTGGAGGTTGAATCTATTGCCAGTGGCCAATGATTTAACCATCTTGACTATTGCCTCCATAAAAACCCAGAAGGAAGGGGTTTGGAGAGCTTCCAGGTTGATGAACACGTGGAGATATGGGCAAAGTGATGCTCCTGGAGACGTCCTGGCAACTCTGTGCCCCTTTCCTAGACCTTTCCCTATGCAACTCTTCCATCTGGCTGCCCCTGAATTATATCCTTTTATAATAAACCAGTGATCCGGTTAAGTAAATTGCTTCTCTGACTCCTGTGAGCCACTCTAGCAAATTAATCCGACCCAAGGAGGGGTCATCGGAACCTCTGATTTACAGCCGGTGGGTCAGAAGTACAGGTTACAACTTGGGCCTGTGATTGCTGTGTGAAGTGAGGTAGGGAGCAGTCTTGTAGGACTCAGCCTTTAACCTGAGGAATCTGATGTTGTCTCCAGGGAGGTAGTGTCGCGACTGAGTTGAATTGTAGGACAGCCAGCTAGTGTCCAGAAGTTGCTTGTTGGTGTTGGAACTGGTACCTGGACCTATTTACATACTGCCCTCTGTTTCTCTGGAACTCCTCTGATTTGGACATGGTATCTTCTGGATAGTTTCTTATCTTTTCTTGCCTATTTTCTCTATCTTTATCATTTGATCTACTTTCTGGGCAATTTCCTCATCTGTATCTTCCAACCCTGCTATTGAATTTTTGAACTTTCTCCTATCTTACTTTTAACGTCAAGGGCACTTTTTTGTTGTCAGAATGTTGCTTTTCTATTTATTTATTTATTTATAAGATTTTATTTATTTATTTGAGAGAACAAGCGCACGAGCAGAGGGGAGGGGCAGAGAGAGAGGAAGAAGCAGACTCCCTGCTGAGCAGGGAGCCCGACGTGGGGCTCGACGTGGGGCTCAACATGGGGCTCCATCTCAGGACCCCGGGGTCATGACCTGTGAAAAAGTTAGATGCTTAACCGACTGAGCCACCCGGGTGCCCCAGAATGTTGCTTTTCTTGAAAGAGAACCCTGTGCTTGCAATACTTCATTTCTTTGAGATATGAATGCTTTTAAAAAAAAAAAAAAAAAAGATTTTCCTCTTCCTGAAACATACTGTTTCTTGAAATCCCCCTGTATTTGTTTTTTATTGCTGCTATAACAAATTAACACAACTAAAATGTATTGTCTTACTGCTCTGTAGGATAGAAATTCAGTATGGCTTTTACTGGGCTAAAATCACAGTGTCTGCAGGACTATGTCTCTTTCTGGAGGCTCGAGGGGACAATCTGTTTTCTTGCCTTTTCTAGCTTTTAGAGGCCACCTACCTTCCTTGACTCATGCCCACCGCCCCCCCGCCCTTCTTCATCTTCAAAACTAGTAACTCACATCTCACTCTTTGCTGGTTGTCACATGTCTCTCTGACCATGGCCAGGAAAAGTTCTCCGTTTTTAAGAATGCATGTGATTAGACTGGGCTCATCCAGATAATCCAGGATAATCTCATCTCAAAGGCTGTTGATGAGTAACCTTAACTGCATTTGCAGCCTTCAACCTGCAAAAGTGCCATGCAACATAATACATTCACGGGTTCTAGGATTAGGATGTGGACATTTTGCAGAGGCCATTATCCTGCCTGTCTAACCCCCCCCCCCTTTTTTTGTTTTGTTTTGTTCTCTGATTTTCACATTAGAGAATTTCCTCAGATGTCTGGTAGTCCTTAGTTATCTGAACATGGTCTTCATCATTCACCCTATGACCGTGGCCTCAGAATGCTATGTTGGGAAATGGGTCTCTGATTTTCTCATGGCCCATCCATGTCTTTCTCCTCATGCCTCCAAATTGGAGATAGCGCCGTAACTTTGTATTTAGTTTTATAGCCATAGGCATATCCAACAGCATATATGCTTAAATAGAGGGCAACCCAGAATATAAAGCACCTCCAGGGGTGCCTGGGTGGTACAGTAGGTTAAGTGTCTGACTCTTGATTTCGGCTCAGGTGGTGATCTCAGGGTCATGAGATCGAGCCCCATGTTGGGCTCTGTGCTCAGCGCGGAGTCTGCTTAAGACTCACTTTCCCTCTCCCTCTGCCCCTCCCCACCTCTGTCTCTCAAATAAATAAAAATTAATCTTAAAAAAAAAATAAAGCACCTCCATTCATTTTCCAGTTTAGAATAGCCTCCAAATTCTTGACAGGCTTACATATAACAACCACTGGGGTATAATTGAAATAGATATTTACTGCTAAATTTTATTGGGATAATTTCATTACATATACACATTTACAGTGTTACAAAACAACTTAGTGTATTGTTTTTTTCCACTTAGATTTTAAGAAACAATGGTATTCAAACTCTTCACCAGCATCTTGGACATTGGTGTCTTCACCATCAGTAAAGCCATGTTTTGAATCATCCCGAAGTTTTCCACAGTCCACTGTCTTTATTCCCATTTGAGGCATTTGAGATGCATTAATGTTTGAGTCTGTGTTTTTGCTATCACCGAAATTTGTATCCCAAGCCACAATAACTCATGTCAGGACAGGTTGTTTAATTTGTCCTAGTGGTATATATGCCTGACTTCCAAGACGGCCATTCCTTGTATTGATTTTAAAGTGAGTTTAAAAGGCTTGTTTACAAAGACATCTGACACTTGCAATTGTGAGGAGCTACCTCCAGCAATAATTACTAAATCTGTGTCAAATTTCTTTGCCTTCCTTATTTACTGATTCTGTCAGGTGCCATCCCTAATCATCCCAAACCAACATTGATTGAGGTCATTTCAGGTTGATGTTTCTTCCCCAAACAGGATTTTTGTTCAAAATAAAGAAATTAAGAATGTATTCCCATAATGTGAGAGATTTTGTAAGAACTCAAATTTAGGACAATTCTTTTCTGAGTTAATGTTTAGAAATATATGATATATGGGGTGAATTCCATACAAAATCAGTTTTATTGCTTATTCTCAGTTCCCTTTCATCACGATCTTTTCATTTCTGGTCCCACACTTTGATCCAACAATTAGCGACCTTTAAAGATAGGGGTTTTAAATATCATTTACACACTCTGTTTTCTTTTTTTTTTTTAAGATTATTTATTTATTTGAAAGAGAGAGAATGAGAGAGAGAGAGAGAGCACATGAGAGGGAGGAGGGTCAGAGGGAGAAGCAGACTCCCTGCTGAGCAGGGAGCCCGATGCAGGGCTCGATCCCGGAACTCCAGGATCATGACCTGAGCCGAAGGCAGATGCTTAACCAACTGAGCCACCCAGGCGCCCCTACGCACTCTGTTTTCTATCTCGAGTCCTGACATCCCCTTCATGTTCAAGTATATATTCTCCTGGCAACTCAACACCTCCAACTGATGTGATTGATGTCTCATAGGCATCTACAACTTAAAATGTCCAGAATAGAACACAGAAGTAGCAATGGACTTCCTCACCCCCTTCCAGGACTGTTCCTCCTTCTGTCTTCCCATTTCAGTTAAGGACTCCATCATTCATTTTGTTGCTCAGGTTCAAACACCTAAAAGGTATTCTTGATTCTTCTCTTTCCCTCATCAACTCCCATACCTGACTCTTCCCAGTTCTATTAACCCCCTTCAAGATCCACCACTGGCCTGACCACTTCTGACCTCCTTCACCGCCCCCACCCTGGTCACAGATACTCATCTCTCTCTTTCTGGGACTATTGTGAAAAACATCAACACTGGCTTCCCTGTTTTCACTCTTGACCCCAGACAGCTTACACGCCACGTAACAGCCAGAGGGATCCTTTTAAAAACATAAATCCTTTGCTCAAATCCCTCCTGTGGATTCTTTTCATTTGTAGAATAAAATCCAAAGACTTCAAGTGGCTGGAAACAGTGCCTCTCCATCTTTAACAGGCATACAGATCATCAGGGGATTTGTTAAAATACAAATTTTGATGCCATAAATCTGGAGCAGGGCCCGAGATTTTGCATTAAGCTTCCATGCCCGGGCTGCTGGTCTACCGATGGCACTTGGAGTGGCAGTGGTCGTCAAAACCATTTACAACCTGGCCCCTGTCTTTCTGATTTCAACCTACCACTCTCCCTCTTCCTCAGTTTGTACCAGCGATCCTGGGCTTCTTCCTCCTGCATGAAGATGCCTTTTCCTATGCTATTTCCTCTTTCTGGAATATTCTCCCTCCAGATACGCACAGGACTCTCACTTCATTCAGGTCTCTCCTTAGATCTCGTCTTCCTAACTACAACCTGTCACGTTCGTGTTCTTTCACACTGAACTTTTCTGTGACCTTTTATTTTAGATCTATCTCTTGTTAAAGAGCCTATAAAAAGAGTTTTATACTTTTTATATAGTCTAACTATCTTTGTCTCTTATTTTGGTCATTTAGCCCAAATGTATTTAATGTAATTATGGGTATACTTGAGTTTATATCTACCATTTTACTATGTGATTTGTCTTTTTCTCTGTCCTATATGTTTTTTTTTCTGTTGGATTTGTGTATGTATGTGTTCTCCCCCTCTGTTATCTTAGTAATTATACATTCTTTTACTGTTGTTTTAAAAGCTACTGTAGAGATTATAGCACGTGACCTTGACTTATCAAAGTCCAATGTTAGTGGATACTTTTATCTTCTTCCCAGTCAGTGCAAGGACCTTAGAACATCTTAGCACTATTTACCTCCTCCCAGCCTAAATGCTGTTATTGTCACATATTTTTTAAAAAGATTTATTTATTTGAGAGAGAGAGTGAGAGCATGAGTGAGAGAGTGGAGAGGGGCAGAAGGAGAGGGAGAGACAGAACCTCTAGGAGACTCCACGTTGAGCATGGAGCCTAACACAGGGCTTGATCCCATGACCCCAAGATAATGACCCAGGCAAAAACCAAGAGTTGGATGCTTAACCCACTGAGCCACCCAGGTTCCCCTTATTGTCACATATTTTATTTCAATATATATCTTGAGCCCCACAAGCCATTATTATTGTTGTTGTTATTATTATTATTATTATTTTATATAGTCAATAATTTATTTCAATCTATCCATATATTTATCCTTTCCATTGCTCTTCTTTCTTACATCTCTGAGCTTTTATCTGGGATCATTTTCCTTCCGCCAGACCCCTGGTAATCTCATTTGTGTGTGTCTACTAATGACAAATTATCTACATTTTGTGTTTGTTAAGACTTCTGAGGGGCACCTGGGTGGCTCAGTTGGTTAAGCATCTGCCTTCAGCTCAGGTCATGATCCCCCGGTCTTGGGATCAAGCCCCACATCGGGCTCCCTGCTCAGCGGGAAGCTTGCTTCTCTTCCACTCCTCTGCTTGTGACCCCTCTCTCTCTGCCAAATAAATAAATAAAATCTTTAAAAAAAAAAAGACTTCTGAGACAGAATTCTATGTTGGAACTTTTTTCCCCTTACAGCATATTAAAGATGCCATTCGATTTCCTTCAGCTCATATTGCCAGTTTTAAGAAGGCAGTTGTAAGTCTGTCTTGCTCCTTTGAAGGTAATCTGTCTTTTCCCCCTTGCTGTTTACAAAAGATTTCCTTTGTCATTGGTTTTCAGCAGTTTTAGTCTATTGTGTCTAGGTGTGTATTCTTTTTATTTATCCTGCTTTGTGTTTGGAGTGCTTCTTGAAACTATACGTTCATGTCTTTCATCAGTTTTGGAAAATTCTGAGCCATTATCTTCTCAAATATTATTTAAGCCCCATTCTGTCTGTTTTTCCTTCTGACGCTCCACTTACACATATGCTGGATCTTCTTGCTCCATTCTCTGTGCTCACTATTCTCTTTCCTGTGTCTTTCCTCCATTTTTCTCTCCTAGAGTGAATATACTTCACTCTGTGTATTTTCTTTTGTTGTATCTTCCAGTTTACTAATTCTGTGTTTAGGTGGGTCTATTATGTTCTTTAACCCCATCCATAAGTTTTCTCCTCTTGGTTACTGTCTTTTTTACGTTCCAGTATTAATGTTTAGTTCTTTTACAAATATTTTATTTTTAAAAATGTTCAGTTCTGTAATGAAATTCTTCACGTTTCCTTTTATTTTACATTTGTATCTGATTACTCTAAAACCTGGAGCTGTTGTGGGGCCATTCCTTTGTCTGTTGTTTCTGCTGGTTTTATGTATGTGTATCATTGCTCAGCTCTTTTAGAGCTCTGGGTTAGCACCAAAAATCCAACATTACGCTGTTGCTCAAAAACCTTCATTAGCTTTCCATTGCATTCTAAACAAGAGCCTGAGTTTTGGTCTAGCATCCATATCTCTCTAGAATTTGGTCCCAACTCACCTGTTCAGTCTCCTGTGTAATTTTCCCCCAGCATCTACCATCCTTCTTTGGTACAGCTGGCCAAACTGTACAGTTAACCAGGACTTCTCCTTTATGCATCTAACATGCCATTCCACACAGTGCAGCAAAGAGCATGGATTCGGGATAGAGGGAGACCTGCCACTGACTAGCCACGTGACCTTGAGAAAGTCACTTCGGTTTTTCAAGTTGTAGTTCTGTCATCTGTCATAATGGTGAATAAGTCTACCTATCTCACTCTGGTTGTGAGGCTGAAGTGGAATAGGGTATGTGAAGAGCTGCAGAGGACAAATTTTGCTTAGTCCTGCATTCCTTTTGTTGGGGGAGAGGCTTCCCATCCTTTTTCCACTCTTTGGTTATGTTGGCTGTCAATCATTGCAGCTTACTTCCCTGGACCAATCAGAAGCCTTCCTAGGAGTTTTTAAATTAGAGTTGAGGGAAGAGAAGTAGCATCTTCCAGATGGGAGAGCTGGGAAATGTGAAGCAGGGAGTGGGTGGTGTCCAGGTGGCCCAGACAGCCTGTGTAAGAATGAAGCCTAGAGAGAGGTCTGGTGGCATTTAACTTTGGGTTCTTATTATTTCTGAGGCCAGCTGCAACTCTTTCCATATTAAGCAGACTCATCCATTGGTTTTTCTTTTTTTTTTTTTTTAAGATTTTATTAATTTATATGAGAGCGAAAGAGCAAGAGGGTGGAAGGGGCAGAGGGAGAAGGAGAAGCAGGTTCCCCACTGAGTAGGGAGCATGATGCGGGACTCCATCCCAGGACCCCGGGATCATGACCCAAGCCGAAGGCAGACGCTTAACCAACTGAGCCTCCCAGGCTCCCCACCCATGTGTTATTCTTTTTGCCCAAGCTGAATTACTATAAGTTTCTGACTCTTGCATGAAGTCACTTGATGAACTCAAGGGTCAAGGGTCAGCGGACCTTCTGATGAGGTCATTGTCCTCCTCCATTCTCTCCCTTCCTCAGGCCCCCTCACCACACCAGTTTTGTCTTGTTGTCCTCTCTGATCCTTATCTTCCCACCAGATCCAAGGCTGTATGTGAGCAGAAAAATAGTCATCTGACTTGGTGTTCCTAGTGAGCTAGCTTGAGGTTCAGTCAGTGTTTGTGGATGAGTTTGCTAACTCACAGGCTCAGACAACAACAGCAGTGCATCAGAGTCCTTGCCAGGGGGATATTTAGAAAGCTCCAATATGGTTGCCCGGACCTTTGCCAGCTTCCAAAGAGGGCTGAATTTGGATTTCTATGAATCTCACTGGCTAAACTACCTTCATTTCCACTCAGACCCACCAAACCTAAGTTTCTAGAAGTGGGGCTGAGAGTCTGCATGTTTGCAAGCATCTGGGACATTTTAATGCAACCAGAACTAGAGAATCTCTGAGCTGAGTGTTTTTCTGATGCCTTGAGTTAATAGTTTTACTTCTTCAGACTCCTGAGCAGAGCAGTTTGGGGAAAGTTATGATCAAAACAAGCCAGTGAGCATAGTTTCTTATATTAATGGTCATAGAGGCCTCATAATTACAGGACAGCACAAGTGTCCCATAATTAGCATCTGCTCTTCTGTTCCTGGGGGTCAATTGTTCTGCAACAATGGCCATGCTCAGCCCTGGACAGCCCGCAGCTCAGCTCACTCCCCTCCACATTCCATTCCCGTGACAGAAGAGTCCCTGGGTTCTCAGGACTTTAACCCTCTCCTGCCAGGACCCCAAGGACCAGCACTAAGGTGGGAGAAGTTCATGATCTGGCCTGGGCATCCAGGGAAGTGGGAGAAAGATTCTGCAGAATGACTATTTGCGTGTGTTCCTCAGACCCAACAAATTCACTTTTGGGATTGAGGCCCAGGGATGCTCCTGAAGATTCTGACTGTGGCAGAATTTGAGACACACTGACCAATTCCCTACCTCTTCCATGCTGAAGAGTTGGCTGAAAGGGCAGGGGTCTCACTCCTGACATATATCTGTCACTCAGAGCAGAAGAATAGCCTTCCCCCTTCTCAGCGGGATTATGAGTGACTAGCAGCAGCCTGGTGCCCTGCCCCTAAAGCCTGTGTCAATTCCTGGCCGCCAGGCACCAGCTGCGTGATTTCAGTAAAGTACTTTAATCTCTAAGCTGCAGATTCCTCATCTATAAAATGAGGCTAAGAACACTCACCTCTATTATTTGCATATTTAGATTGTTTCCATTTTTTTTTTTCTTCTTTTACACTATTCTGGCATTATCAGTTTAGCATTCAAAGTTCTGGCCAACGGGTGATCCTTGGGGTCCATGAAAATCACCTGGGGAGCTTTTACAAAATAAAGACCTAGGTCCATTGAGTTGAAATCCATGAGGATACAACTAACTCAGGAATGGGTCCTTGGAGAAAGCTCTGCAGGTCCTCCTGATGGACACCATCTGTTGAAACCCACTGGACTGTGGCACGTAGAAAGTGTGTGATTTTGCAGAGACATTAGTTTAAATTGTGCACACTCACATGTTGGAGCAAGTTAGCAGGGAGTGGGCCTAGTCAAGTACCCAGCATCAGCCTGTCTGTCTCTTTCTAAGACTCACAGTGGCTTAAACACTTTACTTGATTCCCTTAATCTATTAGGGAATTCTATTGCTATTCTATTAGGGATTCTATTGCTAGTCTGGGCCACTCCCCTGAGCTCCTGACCCTTGTATCCAGCTACCTCCACTTGGAAGCGAACAGACTGTGCAGTGGAGTTTGTCCCAGTAGAATTCCTGATCTCCCCCAAACCTGCTCCACCCTGTCTCAGTGGCAGCTCACTTCATGGCAATTCTTACAGCCTCTGATGCTGAACATTCTGGTCTTCACCACACTCATGGTAAGGTATCTTTACCATCCTCGTGGCTCCCACTCCGTCCTAAGCCACTGTCACCTCTCTCCTGAAAAAGTGCCATAGCATCTGAACACCTCCCTGTTTTTGCCCTTGACCTGCTCTGGTCAAATGTCACCTTACCAAGAGTCCTTCCATGAATACTCCACCTCAGATGCAACCCCCTTCCTCCAGTCCATTCTCCTGCTTTATTTTTCTTTTCTGCACTTGCTACTAGCTTCTATAATTCTGTTTATTTTGTGATTTTCTTTTCTTTTTTTTTTTTAAGATTTTATTTATTTATTTGACAGGGAGAGAGAGAGAGACAGCACAAGCAGGGGGAGTGGCAGGCAGAGGCAGAGGGAGAAGCAGGCTCCCCGCAGAGCAGGGGGAGCCTGATGCAGGGCTGGATCCCAGGACCCTGGGATCATGACCTGAGCCGAAGGCAGTCGCTTAACCGACTGAGCCACCCAGGCCGCCCTATTTTGTGATTTTCTCAACTCTCTATAATATAAGTTCCACAAAGGCGTGGATTTTTGTCTGTTTTATCAGCACTGGGTCCCCAGTATGTAAAACCATGCCAAGTGATAGACACTCAATATATATTTGTTGAATGAATGAATAAATGAATTGCCCGCAACATCTAGGCATTATCATCTGCATTTTATTGACCAGGAAATGGAGGTTCAAAAGATAAGTTATTTCTCCCAAGGCCACACTGTGAGTTGAGAGAAAAGCCGAGTTTTGAAATTAGGACTGACATCCTCCAGAGATCATTTCTCCACATGTGGAGGAGGGGCCATTTTTGCAATCCACCACAATTTCCTTCTAAATGTAGCTCCTGCTTTTGCATTTCAGGTCAAGATTGCTGTACTAGTAGAGCAACATGACAGCTTAACGTGAAGACTAAGGGCTTTCTTGCCCCCGTCCCCCGAAGCCCTCTGCGCTGGGCCGAGCTAACCCTGCAGGCAACCAGACAGCTGTTGTAGGTGCTGACGTGATAAGAAGTTGGACCCTCCATGGCGCTTATGCCCACTGTTCCCACTGGTGAGGAATCATAGGGAGGAAAATACACAAACCCTGGGGAGACCCATTTGCACAACCATATTTACCACTGAATTACTCAGAATCCTTGAGAGTTTCAACTCTGAGCTCCGGGGTCTAATGCTAAGAGGTTCTGAGAGAAGAGAAGGAGCCAGAAAAGATACCAAAAAGGAGTGACGCGGGAAGCAGGAGGAGGAGCAGGGAAGTGTGGTATCCTGAAAGTCAAGTAAAAAGTACCTCAAGGAGGATCCTAGAAACAACATCAGGAAATGGTCTTGTGTGGAGAGAAGAGCAAGTTTGCACTGAAGGATATAAAATAGGACTTTAATAAATATAATAATAAATAATAGGACATCCTATCCTGGATAAGATTTAGTATAGCAAGGATGCTCATTCTTCTTAGATTAGCCTTTAATTCAATGTAATCCCAATAAACACACATACACACCCTCAAATTGATGGGATTTAATAAGATTATTATAAATCTGGAACAATAGGTATGAAAGAACAGAATGAAATTTTCTGAAAAGGAAGCATAATCAGTGGGACTTACCTTACCCTTTTCCCAAACCATGTTGTAAAGTAAAGTAATGAAAACCACAAAAGAGATATGGAATCTGAGAACAGGACACAGAGTGGAGGTATAGACCTGAGGACCCTTGGCTGGTTGGCATACAACGAAGTTGGTGTTTCACATTTGGGAAGGAAATGGTGAATTATTCAGTAAGTTGTATCTAAATTGGCTAGTCGTTTGGATTAAAAAAGTCAAGCTAGAAACTATCCTTGGGTTTTTACTACCAGATGAACTTCCGAGCTAGATCAAAGATGAGAAGAGAAAAAAATTGATCTGTAAATCCATGCAGTATTGAAAAAAACAAGAGACTATTTTAGCAAACTTTAGAAAAACTAAAGGAAAAGGCAGGCAATTTAATTGCCTGAATATAGATTTCTGTAGAGCAAAAGAAGTTGTAAAGTTAAAAGATAAGTATCAATGTGGAAGAAAAACTTTAAAAATGTGTATGAGGGAAAGGGTTCATATCATGACTTTTAATTTGGCGTAGGGATAAAGTTGGGGGTTAAATAAATATTTAGGTGGGGGAGGAAGAACCTTAGATTCTGTCCACTCCCATTTCCTGCAGGTATCCACCTCTCTGAACCCCCACTAGACAGTAGCTTCCAGGTGGGCAGGCTGTGCCATGGGGATGTTCCCAAGTACCAGGAGCTGAATGCTGCTCCCCCCACCCCCAACCAATCCTCCACCCCAGAAGGCCCACCCTGGACCCTCTGGCTCTTTTCCCTCCCCCAGTGGTAATGATGGGGACCAGGAGGAGTCCTGTGAGTCCTCTTCCCCTCAGACAGTGCTCCTATGGAACTTGAGGCCATGCTGGGCATCTGAGCTGGAGGGGGCGGGGCTAGGCCTGGTGGGTGGGGGATGAGGTGGGGTGCAGAGTCCCAGGGTGGGGCGTGGTGAGGAGACGTGGAAACCATGAGCAGCATCTAGGAGGGGAGTCGAGGGAAGGAAGATTTGGGGGTAGGGGCCCCAGGCAGGTAAGATTCAGGAGCAGAGCAGAGGTAGGGGGCAGAAGGGGGTGTCATAGGCCCCAGAGCTGTCACTTTGCACTTCCAGTCCTCCAATTTGCAATGAGTTCCCTTTGCTATGAGGAAGTTACCCTCATGTCCTGTTTTTAGGAAATAATGTGATGTGTGAAAGCCCATCTTGAGACATTACTTACTTCTTTGGTTCGTTCATTCGACAAATGATGTACTGATTATTAACTCTGAGCCACAGGGAGCCAGGCTCTGGGATAGTCTCCATTCCTTTGCATTTATAAATTTTAAGGCAATGTGAGAATGTTTGGATTTAACATGGAAAAATCACAAATAACAGTGTTCTCTGCCAGCTCTAATTTGCTGCCTTTCATGGGGGTCAGACAAACGCAGGGTGTGGATTTCCATCTTAAGTTTATTGTACCTGCTGTGTGCCAGATGCTGGGTGAGGCACTGGGAGTACACTGCTGATGATCCTTAATCCTCGCTTATTAATTTAATATGAGGCCCCCAAACCAGGGTCACAGAGTATCCAACATGAAACAACCTTTGGAAGACACAGTCTGTTCCAAAGCAGCTGAGATCAGTTGCCTTTTTGGCATTTGATTTTTGGTGCTGGGCCAAAAAAAGGGGGGGATGGGGAGACTCTTACTATAAATGCAGCTGTTTAATACACTGTCACTTTGTAAGGGTCCCACTGAATTTTTGATGGAGAAGATGTTTTTGTCTGGGTCCAACTTCAGGACAAAGGGAAATGTACTGAACACAGGGCAGAGTTGATACTGTTTAAAAACATGTTCAAAGATCTTATACTTTGTAACTGAGTTGATGAGCAATAATGGAGGAATTCCTGACACAGCAGGTTGAGCCTGGCTAAGCGGTACCCACTGACAACTGGGAGGAGGGGCCTTTATTCCCCAGTAGAATGCAGGCTGGATTTCAACTCCACTCACCTCCTTTACGCAGTACTCAACCTATACATCTGTGCATGGTCGCCTTGGCTTTGAGCTCCTAAGCCTCGGTAATGGGGTCCTCCCTCAGGCTTTGCCTCTCCAGCTGTATCCAGACTCTCTCTGCCATGTCCTATATTTTCTACCAGTAACTAACTTCATGGGGCACTCTGCATGTAACAGGCTACTTCCCACCATTCTACCCTTCCAGGGAGGGTCTTTATCCTGTAAGTCCATCCGTACTCCTTCCATCCTCCCTTCTTGCCTCCTGCAGCCTCCACCTCCAACACCTGCAGCCCCTGGGTAACCCCCTTTGGCACTCACTGCCCTCCACTGTGGTGTCTGCCCACACATCAGTCTAAATGCAGCCACTCTGCAGCAGGGGCCACATCTGCCATCTTGGTAGCCTGCCCCAGCCCTGGACCTGGCCACAGAGGAGAGCAGGAAATAGAATCAGATGAGGGAATGGCTTCAGCCTCAAAAAGTGGTTGATAGGATGGAGTGAATCCCTACTGATAGATTCATTCATCATGACTTGCTGTTTCAACAAATACTCTCCGAGCACATGCACTGTGTGCCGGGCCCTGTGCTGGCCCCTGGTGCACAGGGAATAACAAGACACAGTTGCTGGCTCTGCCGGAGCCCCCAGCCTTAGCTTCCACACACATCACTGGGACAGAAAGAGAAGTGTGAAGTGGTGGTTCTGGTTGGAGCGGTGACAAAGGGAAGAAAAAGGCCTGTAGAGCCTCCAATGGGCCTAACCTGGCAGGTGCGGGGTGAGGAGCCCATGGCTCTGGGAGCAGAAGAAGCAGCCTGGGCCTGGGGCTCTTCTCTACCCTCCTGGAACCTTTCAGAGCCTAGGCCTTGCTCTCAGGTGACCAGCTCGGCCAGCTTGGGCTAGGCACTGCACCCCCACACCCCCACCTGCCAACTTCACCTTTGAGGAGGAGGAGCCTCCAAGGCTGAATGACACTGGGGCCCCAGATGCGGTCAGAGTACCTGGGGGGGGGCCTGCCCTTAGCGCCAGCCCCTTGCTGTCAAGTACAGAGGCCAAACCAGAGCCAGGGGCAGCCAGGATCGCTTTCTGGGCCAGCATTAGGCTGCTTGCTAAAATTTGAAGAGCCCATCTGCTCACCCACTGCTGCTAGAGTTGCCATTTTAATAACCAAGTTTAGGAGATTCAATTAAGATCGGGAGCCTCATCCCTCTTCCAGGTAGGCCTTACAATTGGTGTTTTTCTTTGCAAGAGCATGAGTGGGGCCCTTTGCAGGGGTTTTTGTACAGCAAGCAGTGCAGAGAGAGAGAAAAGAGAAAAACAACTTTGGTTCAAAGATGCCAATAATAGGGGATTTCTTCTCTCGGGCTCCCCATGGAAGGTTGTCAACAGTGCAGGCATAATCAGGCCGGCGACTGCCCTGCTCGGAGAGGGGGACGTGTGCTCCTTTGTTACGATGGACTGAATAGGATGTCCCTGCACCCAGACCTGGCCTCCCAGCTAACAAAGGGCCCCTTTGTCACCCCGGGCAAAGAGTGCTGCAGAGGTTGCCACAGCAACTCAGGGACACAGACTTAACGTGCAAGGACATTTCAGATGGGAAGCGGGTATTCAAAAATTCAAATTTCTTTATGTATAGTGGTTTCCTTCTCTGGGTATTTTTAAAGAAACCATATAGCAAATGAAAAAAAAATAAGCCAATGATAAATATAAAACCAAGCAAACAAACATCACAGCAAGTCAGCTGCTGGTTCTTCCTCCCTCAATGGGTAAAAAGCCATCATTGGGGCCCCTGAGTAAGCTGTGAGTTCTTCTTACCCAAAAGACAATTGGACATCATTACAGAAAGTTTGAAAAAAAAAAAATCATCTGGAATTCCACCTGCTGGACCCAGGACACTTTTTCCTTGTCTTTGTGTCAGTGTTCCCTAAGTGACTGTGGATGATCCACTTCATACCAGGCCAAGAGCTGGGGCAGGAGATGCAAAGATAAATCGGGTTCTTGTCTGCAAGGTTGACGGTCTGGTGGGGTTCCTGTGTGCATGTGATCTCCATACAAGCGTACTCTCCTCGGCCCTTAGTTGGGGTCCAGACAGTCTCCATCAGAGGGAGTAACCGATGCTGTATGGGGAAAGAGGGTGAGCAGAGCTTGTGGGAGGAGGAGGAACCTGAGAAGTGATTTGCTGCCAAGGGACACTTTGTTGCTATTTGCTGGATGAAATGGGGGGGGAGGGAGGAAGAGGGGGGAAGGGCTTTCTCTGCATTCTTTTAAAGGGGAAAGCATAGTAAACAGCAGCGTGCAGGCAAAAGTGACAGACACAAATGTCTTCTCAGAGTAGCCACCACGATGCACAAGACATTTCCCAACACTTTATTATGACAGTTTAACAAACAATGTTGAAAGAATATTACAAATGAACACCTGTATATCCACAGCTTGGATTCAGCCATTAGCATTTTACTCTCCTGGCTTTATCATCTATTCATCTATCCAGCCATTTCTCTATCCATCCATCAATCCATCTCATTTTTTTTTTGATACGATTCAAACACAAATATCCTTTCACCCTAAAACACATCAGTATGATATCATTAATTAGAGTCCAAAATTTGTTTACATTTTTTCTTTTGATTTGAAATTTACATGCAATGAAATGTACAAATCTTAAATGTACATTAACTGAGGTTTGACAACTGCATCTGCCTATGTAACCCAAGCCTTTATCAAGATATAGAACATTGTGATCACTCCAGAAAGTTCCCTCAAGCTCCTTCCCAGTTAGTCCCTGCCAACACAAGCTCTCTGTCTCTCACACACACCATTTCGTCATTTGCTTTTCATTTACTATTACAGTGCAATTAATTTCCATGTTGCTTCCTAGTCTTCGTGGTAATTCATTCTTCTGTCCACTCACTCCATCCTTTAGTCACCCAGGGTCTGCTCTGTCCCATGTGCTGGGGACATGAGCCCGTACAACCTGGTGTACAAGGGCCCCAGAGCCAGGTTGTTTGAGTTTGAGTCTCAGGTGCAGAGTTGTCTAGGGCTAACCTCACCTAACCTCTCCAAGTTTCACTTTCCTGATAGCCTAGCAATGGGGAGAGCAACCTCCCACAGGTGGCTGGGAGGATTAGGGGAATAATTCATGTCAAACACTTAGTATGTAGTAAGTGCTCAATAAACAGTTTTCTTGAGCAAGTCCACAGTGGAGTGGTTGCCTTCAGCACATCAGGACTATGAAACCCTTCTTTTCTTTTTTTAAATTTTATTTATTATTATTTTATTATTTATTTATTATGTTATGTCACCATTCATTGTGTTCCATGATTCATTGTTTGCATATAACACCCAGTGCTCCATTCAATACATGCTCTCCTTAATACCCATCACTGGGCTAATCCATCCCCCCACCCCCCCTCCCCTCTAAAACCCTCAGTTTGTTTGTCAGAGTCCATAGTCTGTCATGGTTCGTCTCCCCCTCTGATTTCCCCCCCTTCATTTTTCCCTTCCTACTATCTTCTTTTTTTTTTTTCCTATAATGTATTATTTGTTTCAGAGGTACAGGTCTGTGATTCATCAGTCTTACACAATTCACAACACTCACCATAGCACATACCCTCCCCAGTGTCCATCACCCAGCCACCCCATCCTTCCCACCCCCCACCACTCCAGCAACCTTCAGATTGTTTCCTGAGATAAAGAATTCCTCATATCAGTGAGATCATATAATACTTGTCTTTCTCTGATTGACTTATTTCGCTTAGCATAATACCCTCTAGTTCCATCCACGTCGTTGCAAATGGCAAGATTTCGGGGTTTTTTTTGATGGCTGCATAATATTACATTGTGTATATATATATGTGTGTATATATATATATACCACATCTTCTTTATCCATTCATCTCTTGATGGACATCTTGGCTCTTTCCATAGTTTGGCTATTGTGGACATTGCTGCTATAAACATTGGGGTGCACGTACCCCTTCGGATCACTACATTTGTATCTTTGGGGTAAATACCCAGTAATGCAATTGCTGGAAACCCTTCTTTTTCATGGCCATTAACCAAACTGCTGTCTCTGTCCAATTTAGGACGTTATAAGTCCCACTCCTCTGGACTAGGAAATGAAGGCTTCTGCAGAATGATTTCCTTGAGATCCCAGGGAGGAGATTTGGAGGGGAGTGATCAGAAAGTTGTACACCTTTTATTTTAGTGTACTTGTTCTGATGTTTCCCATAAGGCTGAGCCTGTTTATAAAGGCACCAGTGGTCAGGGAGTAGCTGTCACTATAAGGAATTTTGCCACCTGTCTTCCTCAAGGTGAGAGGTAGCAACCAACTCTATCTTTATTCTCTTTGCCCAGGTCTGTACATGGCTGAGGCCCCTGTAAGTGATAGAGAATATCAGGTGGGTCAGCTGAAGACGGGCCCAGGGGTGGAGCTAAGAAACACCCATCTTTATCATTTGCATAACTCCTACTCATCCTGCAGTGCCCCACCCAACTTCACGTCCTTCAGGAAGTTCTTCTTTGTGTTCCCATTCCGCTTTGTACTCACTTCTATTGTGTTTATCACATTAAATGACTATTTGCTTGTCTGTCTCTCCAGTTCAGCTGTAAGCAACTTGAGAACACAAATTATGTCTCAATCATAGTTGAATCTCTAGTCTCTGGCATGTGCTTAAAAATATTTTTCATATATTAACTTAATGAATATTTACCAAATGCTAAGTGCCAGGTACTTTACAAATAGTATCTTTGTTTTTAAAAATGTTAATATTTTGGGCGCCTGGGTGGCTCAGTTGGTTAAGCGACTGCCTTCGGCTCAGGTCATGATCCTGGAGTCCCGGGATCGAGTCCCACATCGGGCTCCCTGCTCAGCGGGGAGTCTGCTTCTCCCTCTGACCCTCCTCCCTCTCATGCTCTCTGTCTCTCATTGTCTCTCTCACAAATAAATAAAATCTTAAAAAAAAAAAAAAAAAAAAAAATGTTAATATTTTAAAAAATCCAGTAACTGTAGAAAATTTGGAGAGTAGAGAAGAATATAGAAAATAGAAAATATAGAGAAAAAATATAGTGACATAGACAAACCTTGAGTATAATTGATTTTAAGAAAAGGGGAAAAAAGCATTGATAATAGATAGAATAGAATTTTTTTATTGAAGTATAGCTGACTCACAATGTTACATTAGTTTCACGTGTACAATATAGTGATTCAACAAGTCTATAATAGGTTATGCTGTGCTCACCACAAGTGTATCCACCATCTGTCCCCATAAAACCCTATATGATACCATTGACTCTGTTCCCTACACATGCCTTTTATCACTGTGACTTTTATCATTCTATAACTGGAAATGATACAGTAGAATTTTTAAACCTGTAAAATAATACTAAAAACACTTTTACACCAATACATTTGAAAAGTTAGAGGAAATGAACAACTTTCTAAAAAAGTATAGTTTACCAAAATTTACTGAAGAAAAATATAAGGCATAATGATCCAATTTTAATTTAAGAAGCTGAATCATTTATCCAAATTCTTTTTCCTCAAGTCATTAGGTAAAATAATTATAACCTTGACACACAAAGCTTAGCAACAACAGCATAAAAAATGTAAGTCCAATTTTGATTATTGACATAGTTATAAAAAAACCTAAATGAAATAATTGCAAATGGAATTTAGCAGGATTAAAAACCAAATTCCAGCCAAATATAAGTTCTAACAGTTTTTTCCAGGAATTCAAGGATGGTTCAATACTAGCTTTGAAGATAAAATCCAGATGATTATTTCAACAGATGCTCAAAAAGCTTCATAAACCATAAATAATGCCAGAAGAAAATCTCTTAACAAACCAAAAATAAAAAGAAACTATTAATTGATAAGGAGCATTACCAAAAGTTTACAATAAGTATCTTACTTAATAGCTTAATGGTAAATGTAAGCAATGTGTTTACTGAAGTAAAAAATAAGACAAAAATGCCTGATACCCACACTTTCATTTAATTTTGATCTGGGAGGTGCTGGACAATGCAGTAAGAAAAAAGCAAAAAAGTGGTAAGATGATCGGAAAGGGAGAGCAGAATCTCTCTCTCTCTCTGAAGATTACATGATCATTTACCCAGAAAATCTAAGAAAAGAAACTATTGGCACAAACAAGACAATTTGGTAAGTTTCCTTTTTTTATTAAATATTTTTATTTATTCATTTGACAGAGAGAAAGAGAGAGAGCCAGAGAGCACAAGCCGGGGGAACGGCAGAGGGAGAGACCGGCAGAGGGAGAGACCGGCAGAGGGAGAGGGAGAAGCAGGCTCCCTGCTGAGCAGGGAGCCTGACACGGGGCCGATCCCAGGACCCTGGGATCATGACCTGAGCTGAAAGCGGACACTTAGCTGACTGAGCCACCCAGGTGCCCCAATTCGGTAAGTTTCCTAGGTACAAGATAAGCATTCAGAGTTTTAATAGTATTCCTATACATCGATATATGTGTATACACACACACACACACGTGTATCTATATAAATTTATATAAATCTATGGAAAATGTATATTATATTGAATATATATTAAACATATTATATTAAACTTACATTATATAAATTAAATATATATTATATTAAATATATTAAAATACAAATTTATAAATATATATAAAATCTCAATGGATTGAAAGACTATTAAAAGTTTTAGTTCTCAGCAATTTATTAATTAAATGTGATTCCAATAAAAACACTAACAGGGTTTTCTTTTTTGCTTAAGCTGAAATTTGTATGTAAGATCAAAGAGGTGTAGTGAGGTCTAGTGGTCATGGGTGTGGGCTTTGGAGTCAAACTGGCTAGTTCCAAATCCTGGCTACACCACGTACCAACTGTACGTAAGTTATTTGGCTTCTCTGTGCCCAATTTTCCTTATCTGTAAACCAGGGATAATAGTAGTACGTACCTCATGGGGTTGTTATCGAGATTAATAGAGGTACTAGATGTCCAGCACTTAGCACAGTGCCTGCCACACGTGTAGCCCTCAGTAATTCTTAGCTGCTAGTAGTGCTTCTTTTTATTTCCTCCCAGATAGCTGGACATGGTGATTTCTAATTTTTTTTTTTAAAGATTTTATTTATTTATTTGACAGAGAGAGCGAAAGAGTACAAGCAGGGGGAGCAGTAGAAGGAGAGGGAGAAGCAGGCTTCCCTCTGAGCAAGAAGCCCGATGTGGGACTCGATCCCAGGACCCTGGGATCATGTACTGAGCCGAAGGCAGACGCTTAACCATCTGAGCCACCCAGGCGCCCCTCTAATTTCTTTTTTTTTAAGATTTTATTTATTTATTTGACAGAGAGATAGAGAAAGAGCACAAGTAGGCAGAGTGGCAGGCAGAAGGAGAGGGAGAAGCAGGCCCTCCGCTGAGCAGGGAGCCGGACGCGGGGCTTGATCCCAGGACCCCAGGATCATGACCTGAGCCGAAGGCAGACGCTTAACCTACTGAGCCACCCAGGCGCTGCTCTAATTTCTTTTTTGAGTAGCGTTTAGTCACATTTAAGTTTTTAAATTTCTCTCCTTATGTAACCAGCACACACTACTGCACAGGTGTGCATAGGGCCAACAAAGGTAAGCCCTTGAGAGTTCTCAGGGAGCATGTTCCGGATAACTCACCCATTACAAACTCCTTGAATTGTAAGGCAGTATGCACCACATAATTTAAGCTCGAGTGGAATGTGGGGTAGAAGGAGCATGGATTTCAACTACGAATCCCAGCTCCAGGACGTCCTAGCTGTTACAGCAGCGATGTATTGGGACAGATGACAGCTGCACTTGTGGCGAGCATAGCAGAATGTGTAAACTTGTGGAATCACCATGTTGTACACCTGACACTAACGTAACGTTGTGTGTCAACTATCCTCAAAGGAAAAAAAAGAGAAGAAGTCTTGACTCTGGCTGTGTGACTGGGGCTCTGGGATGTGTCTCTAGGGCTCAGTTTCCTCATTTGTAAAAAGTGCTTTGATAATAATGCCCACTTTGAAGGCTGGTGAGAGGACCCCAAAAGCTCAGGTGCTGGTTCTCAGCAGGTGCTCCACGAACTTCCCATGGACTCTCCCACCCTCCCTCCTTCCATCCAGCCCCCACTTCCTCTCCCCAGGAAACCGCAGGGAGTATGAAGTCTCCCAGATGGACCTTGGCACTGCCTCTCTGGAGAGATGGAGAGGGATTCAAGAGGGGGGCATCAGGGAGAAGTCTCCTCCTTTTGTGAGGGGACTTTGGAATCCTTGACTAGGAAAACATCATTTAATGACTCACAATTTAATAGTGCTTCAGAGTTTTAGAAGTGCTTTGCTATCATCATTGGTTGTCACAACAAACCCATGGAGTAGGCATTACCACTCCATGTTGCAGAAGTGGAAACTGAGGCTCAAAGAGGTGCCGTGATTTGGCTAAGGTCAAACAGGGTCTTGAGCAGAACTTAGGACTTGAATTCAGAGCCATGGCATCTGCTTTTTTCTGTGCAGGGCGCTGAGTGAATCATCTTGTGCCAAAGCCTCCACCACACGTGCATTGGTCCATTTGGTCTTTGGTCCAGCAAACCAAAGTGGAGTGGTCTGTGGACTGGAGTAGAAGCTGTGGACTGACTTGGCTGGTTGTCAGAAATAATGGACAGGCTGGAGTGCCGTTGTGGGAATACAGTGGCCAGGGCACTAGGAATGCCCAACTACTGCCCCAGACAATAGTCACCCACCTCAACCAGGTTCCCAAAGGAGATGCATATGTGCATGCACACACACACATAGAGTGAACGCGCCTAAGGAAAGCAGAGTTCTGCCCTGTTATGGGATGGATCTGAGCCCTGTTGCAGACACTCTGGTGCTCCATCCATATCCCCACAGATCTTACCATTCCAGCACACGACACCCCAACTGCTGACTGCCGGTACCTGCATCTCTTTGTCTAATGGCTTTCTCTGGTTTCCAGAGCCCCATTCTGCCTGCCAGAAGGACCTAGGAAGGTCCTTCAAAGCTCTATCTTCCCTGGAGGAGGGCATGGCATATCCATGCTGTCTTAGCTCCTGTTCTAGTCTCTGGAAGCACCAAGATCAGTGAGACATTGTCCCTGCCCTGGAGATACTCATGGAGCAAATGTATTACTAAGGTTTGGTGAAATCGTTCTGTGTGCAGTTATTGGAGCAGCAAATTGAAACATCGAGTTGGAGTCTTGGAGAAGTCTTCACCAAAGAGCTGTTACTTAAATTGGGTCTTAAAGGAGGAGTTGGAATTTGTTAGGGTTTTCATGGTGGACAGAAAAGAGAATAGAGTCAATTATGCCCAGATCCTTAAACTTCCTGGCGGGAAGTGACAAATAACATTTCCATTTATGTTCCCTTGGCTAATGCAAGTCACACTGTCATACCTAACTTGAAGGGGAAGGGAAGTATGATTCTACCAAACACCCATAAGACTGAGACATAATATTAATGATGAGACCTAAGGACTTCCACAGTTGGGTATTTAGCTCCTTGGCCACAGGTGTATCTAGAGAGTTGGCCATTTTGATTTAAAGCCAGGACATTCCTCAGGTAAAGGGGCCATAGTTGGAGTAGGACTCATTTCTCTCTGGGATCCCATGGATAAGTGGACATGTCTTGTATTAACCATGTCTTTTCTGTATTTGATGCTTTGATATCTTTGATGGAGGGACTGCCCCTACTAGAGTTAGCCAATTCTTAGAGATAGTAAACAGCTCTCCTGTGCATGTACTTTTAAATGTAAACCAACCAATCTGGATTCCATACCAGCAACCACCTCCTTTATTGAGCTCACACTCCAGGCCACTACCCACCTGCCCTCGTCACCCAGGGCCGGTACCAGACAATTAATGTCAGTCCCTAGGCCTGGAGCCCACTGAAATTGTTTGAACTAGCCCATCCTAAATCTGCTTACCCCACCTCGTGTATTCTTTTCCACAGAAACCACAGTAAACACTTTTGCCCACACTTCTCCCCCCTCCCTCTGCCTCCGAACAATGCATATGCTTCCCTATGTGCCCCACCCCACCCCACCTCCATGACATGGTGTGCCTCCTTCTCTTGGGAACTGTGAGTAACAAACTATCTTTTTGATGGCAATTGTCTCCTGATCTGTTTGCCTCACCATATCTAAATAATAAGACATATTAAGACATATCTATATTCTGATATCTCAGCTGTTTATGATACCAGAAGCTAAGAACTGGAAGATGTACAGGCTGATATTCTGGGTCCCCAAACTGGGTTGAGCCAGCTGGTCACTGGCTAAGACCTGAGACTCCCCTCTCACAGATTCTGTATGGAGTCAAGAGGAAGAGAGGAAGGCTCAAGTTCCACTCCTATCCTGAGGACAATAAATGAGGCTGGATATTTCTTTGGAAGTCATAAACTTCCTATCTTGTCAACTGCCAACATGAAAGGGTAAGTCCAAGCTTTGGGTCTGCATGGCTTCCTTGCAGAGCTCCCTGCTGGCCTTCCCGGAGACCTCCTTGGTGCCGACCCTCTCCTCAGGGAAGGGAGTGGACATAGGTAACCAGATTGGTGGTTTACATTTAAAAGCACATCTATCTCATCTGTTGGAAAGAAGTAATAATGGCAGGCATCCTTGTCTCATTCCTGATCTCAGAAGGAAAGCTATCAGCATTTCACCATTAATTATAGTGCTTGCTATAGTTTTTTGTTTAATTTCATTATGTTGTTTTGTTGCTTTTTGTAGATACCTCTGCTGTGGGTTGGAGAGGTCAATCTTCACAGCAATCCTGTGGGTCAGGAAATAAGACTGCTGTGGTCATTTTGCAGATGAGAAGAATAAGGCCTAGAGAGGAATGCTCAACATCACAGTATTAATAGCAGGACTCATTAGCAGTACATAAGCCTAGAAATCCCACCTGGAGCACTTCCCGCTTCCCTTACTTCCACAGTCCTGGTCCCACTAACTCTGACCAGAGCTATATAACAACAGCCACCACAGTATGGAGGCCCATGTGCAATGGGTCAGCTTCAGGCAGTAGCAACACCAGCTATTATTACTTCTTTCCAACATTGTACTGGTAATACTAGCCAGTGCAACAAGGCAAGAAAAAGAAATAAAACGTATAAGGATTGAAAAAGAAAAACTAGAACTCTCATTTTTACAGATGAGATAGAATATGGTATATTTTTTAAAAAGCTAAATAATCTACAGATAAATTGTTAGAATGAGTGAGTTTGGCAATGTTGCTGAATACAAGGGCATTATACGAAAATCTATATATGTTCCACATCTATATTGCCAAGTAACAAATCACCCCAAAACCTCATGGCTTAAAATCACAATAGCGTTGTATTATCTCTCATGGTTTCTGTACATTTTGGATTCAGGAAGGGATCAGTTAGGGTTTTTCCAGGGCTTTTCATATGGTTGTAGTCAAAGAGTAGATGGAACTGGAACAGTAGGGGGCTGATCCAACCGGGGACTGGTGAGTCATCTTACTCTTTTAGTCTCAGGGTCTTTGCATATGGATTCTATGTGTAGGTTACTTCAGACTTCTTTAAAGCACAACAGCCTAGGACTTCTTACATAGTGACTTAAGGTTCCAAAGACAAATGTCCAAAAGAGGGAGCCAGGCAGAAGTTGTATCAACTTTTATGACCTAGACTCAGAATCCATGTGTCATTTCCACCATATTTTATTTGTTAAAAACCATTCACTAAACCCATCCCTTTTATAGGGGAAAGTTATTAGACTTCACTCCATGTAAAAGTGAGGGAATTTGTTGACTTGTTTTAAAACTACTGCACTGTACTTACAATAAACAGGAAAAGAAAAAGCCATATAAAGAAACCATTTATAATAGCATCAAAGACTCAGGACTAAATCTAATAAAAGATGTGCAAAGGCTCTACATAGAAACTAAAAAAAAAAAAAAAGTGAGGCACGTGGGTGGCTCAGTAGGTTAAGCGTCCCAACTCTTGATTTCAGCTCAGGTCCTGATCTCAGGGTCGTGAAATGGAGCCCTACATCAAGCTCCATGCTCAGTGGGGAGTTTGTTTGAGATTCTCTCTCTCTCCCTCTGCCCCTCCTCTCGGCCCTCTGTAAATAAATACATAAATCTTAAAAAAAGAAAGAAAACTATAAAACATTGCTGAGAGAACTTTAAAATGAAAAAAAATCTAAATTAATGAAGGGACATACCATGTTTATGGATAGCAAGACTTAATATGAAAATGTCGATTTTACCCAAATTGATCTAAAGATTCAATGTGATAGCAATATAGCAATCAGAATCCCAGCAGGATTGTGTGTGTGTGTGTGTGTAAACAGACAAACTGATTTTAAAAATGTCAGTGGAAGTGCAAATGTCAAGAATAGCCAAGACGGTCCTGAAGATAAAAGTGTGTAGACCTCTTCTATAGGGCACTTATTATAAAGCTACAGAAATTCAGACAGTATGTTAATGGCACAAGGAGAGAGAAATAGGCTAATGGGACAGAGTCGAGAATTCAGAAACAATACACATATGGATGACTTGATTTATAACAAAGTTAACACTGCAGAGAAGTGGGGGGAAAGGTGATCTTTTCAATAAATAGTGCTGGGTCAGCTGGATGTCCAGATGGAAAAAAAAAGTAGAGGGGCCAATGGGAAATTCCTTCTGATGAGATATGGCAATGTATTTCTAGACACAATGACTGCTGAAATCCATTTGGAAGTTCTTTCCTTTCTGAGCAGTAATTTCCCTCTGTTTTCCCAAACCTTTAGCAAAAGTCTGTTTCCCACACCAGTCTTGTCTTAGTGGATCTTTATGGTCACAAATAGTGGGTCATAGCTCGAAGTCAGGACCAACAAAGCTCAAGTAGCAGTTGGGAGCTAAGTTCCAAGCTGGCTCCTGAGTGGGCAACAGGCTCACTCCCTTTTCTCTGAATAGCATCATGTGTCCAGCTGCCATCTAACAATCCCATTCTGACCCACTTCTGCCTCCTCGCCTCCTGGCACTTCCCAGCCAGGCATCCCAGTGTGCGGGAGCCAGGAATCATAGGGCGGTGGTGCAGCAGTCAGTAGGGGTGAGGGAGTGGAGACTGCGAGTGTAGACAATTATGAGAAGGGGAGGAGCAACAGGCCAACTGCCGCAGGTGATGTGAGGAGTTAGGGGCTCTTTTCCTGTGGGAGAAGGAGCCTGCTTCAGTCACCTTTCTGCTCCACCATGGGAGCCATCCCGTTTCTGTTCTCCTCTGTCTCCAGGAGAACTTGGGGGTAGGGGTGGTGAGGGTAGATTCTGGACCCTCAGAACTTCAGTTTCTAGGCCCTTTCTATGGCCCTCTCTTTCCCTGTCATTAAAGGGGGCAGGGTCCTCTGACTGCTCCCAGTTGTCTCAGACCTGGATCCTCTGGGGGCCGTGGGCCCACTCACTTGGAGCTTCATTACTGAAGTGACTGTCCTTGCCTCAGTTGCCTCATAGGTAATGTGAGAGTTTAAGCTCAGCAACTCCCAGAGCCCCTCTCACAGTGATTCCGATCAGTGGGACAAGGAGGGAGGGCCTCCTAAGATCAGCCGCAGGCACTGGGCCGTGGTCCCCCCGGGCAAGGCAGCACCCATCTTCAAAAGTGTTCCTGTCACCGCCTTCCTCCCCCGCTTCCTAAATATTCAGGGTGGGCAGTGTCCCACTTCTGGGAAGGGGTGTCAAATGGGCTTCTCCTTCCCCTTCTCCTTGGTGTGGAAGGCGGGAAGGGAAAGGGGCGTCTGGACAGGCGCGCACCCCTCCCGGACCCCCGGGGGTGCAGAGCCCGGCGAGGGACCCCGCGGCGGCCCGCCCCGAAGGAGGGGCCCGCTCCCCTGGGCCCGGGCCCCCGGCTCTCCACGGCGCCGGAGGCCGGAACAATAGCGCGCGCGGGCGGGGCGGGGGCGGAGGCGGGGCGCTCCGCGGGGCCCCGCCCCCGGCCCGCCCCCCGCTCTCGCACACCCGCTCGCACACTGGCTCCCACCCGCCGCCCGCCCAGGCACTGCCCGCGGGAGCCGCCGCCGCCGCCGCCGCGCCCGCCATGGACGTCCGCCTGTACCCCTCGGCACCCGCGGTGGGCGCGCGGCCCGGGGCCGAGCCGGCCGGCCTGGCGCACCTGGACTACTACCACTGCGGCAAGGTAGGCGGGGGCCGGGGCTGGGCGCGGAGGCCGGCGCGGCCTGCCCGCGCCTTCGGACCCCGCGCCGCGGCCGGAGCGTCCCAGGCTGGAGTGCGGGACAGGAGTCACCTGGCGGCTCGGGACGGGACACTCTCGGAGGCCTACGGGGGGAGGTGCCGGCGGTGCCAATGCGCGGGGACCCGCACGCATCAGCCCCGCCGACGGGCACATGCCACTCACACGGATATCCTTGCCGTTACACTCATGGCCTGAGTTATTCCGTTCACAGGCAGAAGTCACCTCGACAGTCACTCACACGATAACACAGTGACACGCTCAGCCACCTCCCCCTGACAACCCCACATTCATTCACAGGCTGACACATAGTGACCCACTGTCACACACATAGGCAGCCAAGCACCTACTTACACTGTCTTACCGTCCCACACAAGTCACCCTAACAGTCATTTATACACAATGACTTGCAGTCACTCGCCCACGTACACTGTCACATCGCCACATACAAGTCACCCATTCACACAGTACGATGCCTCACACTCCGTTACATGCCCCCCTCGCCTGTCACACCCAGTCGCAGCTGGGGACAGTCACACAAAGAAGTTGCTCCGACAGTCACACGCTCACACCCACCATCACTCACACGGGCGCACACTGTCACGCACGCACAGCCACCCATGTACGGTGAACCTGAGACACACTAATCGCCTGGCGGTCACACAGCCACACGCGGTCACACCCAGCCTCCGCGCCGCCCCAGACCTCACCCTGGTCACCAACTCGCGCGTCGGGGTTTTAACTTCCCGGCGCCGAGGCGCACTAATTGGCGGTTCACTAATTGGCCGTCACTGCCCCGCGGGGCCTGGGATTCCGAGTTGGCAATGGCCAATCGAGGCCTGTCCCCTCCCGGGAACTGTGAGCGGGCGTCCCTCCAGGCTGGGGCTGCAGTGAGGGTCACCCGCCCCCCCCCCCCACCCCAGTCTTTTCCGAGATCGCCGCCCCCAGCCTGGTCCCCGCTGCGCTGCCGCGGCGCGTCCTCCCGATGGAAGCTCGCGTGCCCGGCAGCCAGAACAGGGAGGGTCCGACCCCGGCTCCCCACGCCAGGGCCGGCCCGGGACGCTTAGGTGTAGCTGCACCGTCCGCGTCTCTTCCCTTGCTGGGGCAGGAACTTTCAAACTTAGTTAGCAAGGCAGACAGGGGGTGCATCCGACGGTAGGCGCGTGGGTCCCGGGCCGGCTGGAGCCCAGCGCGTCTCTTCGTCACTCGGAGCCCGGATTGAACGGCGCGCGTGGGTTCCCCCGCGGCCCTGGCGCAGACGCGCGGGCTCCGTGGCGCTGCGTGGTGAGTGCGCGTCGGGTGGTTGGATGGGCGGCCCTCCGGGGTCTCAACCTCACCCCACCCACGGGCTTTACGAGAGCCCCTTGTTGTGTGGATGCTGCGGGAAGGGGGCGTCCGCGCGCGGAACGCGGGGCTTAGGGGCTGGGCCTCCCTGAATACGTCCTCAGGCCCTGGGGAGCGGCTTCTTGGGTCGCAGGGCAAAGCCCTCCGCAGTTCCCTCCGGGGTGGGGAGTGGGGTCCTGGGCCAGTAGAACCTGGGCTGCGTGGGGACGAGGTGGGCGGCAAGTGAGGTCTCGCAGCGGGTGGGTGTGATTATCTTTGTCCGGAGACCGGCAAAGTTAGAAGCTGAAGAGGGGGATGGTGTCCTGAGGAGAAGGCCGGTTCTCGGGCTCTTTCCGGTGTGATGGAGGGAAAATTGATTAAAAGTAGAAAGTGGAGTCTTGAGAGAGGAGAAGACCATTGGGTGCGGGGGCAGCAGGACTGTCTTCTGCCCTTAGCTTTATTTTTTAAAATATTAAGTTGGCAAGGTTCCAGCCTCTGGTTTGGGGACGTGCGTGGGGATCGGGGATTTGTGCCTCAAAGTCTGGATCGGTGGGTGGGTGGCCTTTAGCCCAGAGTGTTCCTTTTGCCGGTGGTGTTTCTGTAAACCCTTCCAGAGTGGGGTGGTCCCACATGTGGGCCTTCTGAGAGGGGGGGGGACTCAGCTGAGGCCCCTGCTTTATTCTGATGCTCTGTAAAGCTCTGACTCAGCACCAAGAACTAGTGTGAAACCCGGCCAGGGAGGGATCCACTCAGGGAATGAGAAGCTGGTGATTTCTGGTTTCTGTCTGTGATCTAGAAACCCTGGCCCAGAGCCGAGGGTGTGTCCAGGTGGAGGAGGGTGGCAGCTGGGCCACCAAGGTAGGTGAGAGAAAGGTCTGACCTTGCACTTGGATGTGAGACCTGCTTCTCAACCTTCAGGCTTGTGGCAGGATGAGGCAGGGGAAGTCACTTGGCTCAGCTAGGGGTGGGTCAGATGCCTGTGGTAGCAGATCCCAAGTGGGCAGTCATCTTTAGTGCTGGTGGTTGGGAGGTAGGGCACATTGTTACCAGGGTCTGATGGTGGGGGACTGGGGAGGGAAATGCCCATGCTCCTTTCTTACAACTGATCACTATCGGAACTGGAGCAGAAACTGAGGCCCAATGTGCAGCCATGACCACAGCCCAATTTATAGGGCTGCAGAACCAGGACACAGCCTGCACCCTGGGGGCTTGGTCCTTGCAGTCCACACAAGAGGCTTGCCCCCACAGGGACCTAGGCCTGAGAAACAAGGGCAAGCATTTGCCCAAGTGATGCCGGACAACTATGGGACAGTTGACCCGGAAGGGCCCTTGGCGACTGTTCCCTTGGTGACTGTCCCCTTAGTGATACTCTACACAGAGATTCCAGCCACTTTAAACCAAAGTCATGAGCAGTGGCTGTTCTTTTGGTATCTTTTGTTTGAGAAAATACATAATGGCAAAAGCTGCTATGGTTTCATTTTTGCTTTGAAATAGATGTTATTTTATTAATCACAATAATATTAACATGCATTTGAAAACTAGCTTACCAGATATGAGGCAGGCACATTACTCATTTCATGTAATAAGAGTGCTTAGTGAGCATAGGAGCTTGTGGCCCTGTGCCTCGCAGGATCTGTGGCCCCATGCTGGGGACCAGATCCTCTCCTTCTTCCTTGCTTCACAGAAGGGGAACCTGAGTCACAGAGTAGTGTACTCACAGATTACATAGCGTGTGAAGAGCAGAGTTGAGGCCTGAACCCAGGTTTTCTTGACTCCCAGCTTGACACTTACACGCCCTCCCCTCAAGTCTCTGTCACGGTTTAGGGGCTAGGGGGAGATTGTGACACTCTTCCTTGGGTATCTATGAAGTCCCTTCATTCTGACTTTGGCAAGGCACTTTACCAGGCTCAGGGCTTTGCCTGCCCCACCCCCCCACTCAACTACGGCAGGCTAGTGTAAACTGGCCCTTGGAATTGGGCAAACGTGGGTTCAAATCTCCAGGTGTGGCTTTGTGATGTAGGGCAAATGATTTGTGGCTCATTTTTTACTGAGATATGATTGACATAAAATAAAATGCAAATTTCAAGTGCATAGTTCCATGAGTTTTGACAAATATAAACACCTGTGTAACCACCATCCCAATCCAGATTTTGCTCATTTTCCATACCCCAGAAAGTTCCCTCATGCTCCTTTCCAGCCCACAGTCTCCATCGCCGCCTCTACAGGAAATGACTTATCTGATTTCTATTATCAATGCTTTATTTAAGTTCAGTTTCAGTGTACTAAGTATACTTAAGTTCTAGAATTTCATATGCAGCATATACATCTTTGCATCTGGTTTCATTTTGCTCAACATAGTATCAAGATTCATCTGTGTTGTGTGTATATATATATAGTTCTGTTTTATTGCTAATATTACATTGTATGGGTATAGCTCAAGTAGTTTATCTGTTCACCTGCCAATGGATGTTTGGGTTTGTTTCCAGGCTGGGGCCATTATAAATAAAGCCTCTGTGAACATTTTTATACAAGTCTTTTCATGAGAATTTGCATGTCTAATGAGCTCCCGGGTGATGCTGCCAGCGTGGTCCAGCGACCACACTTTGTGTAGCAGTGGTTTGGTTGTTTGTGTACAGGTTTCTGTGGGCTCCCAACACCTGGCACAGTGCCTGACCCAGAACTACTCAGGAAATATGTGTGTGGGTAAGTGATGCAACTCCCCACCCACACAGCTCTGGGCACAGCATCTTATATCTTGATGGGGATCAACACAAGCTTGGCTAGTGAATGATTGGAGTCTCCTTGGGACGAAAATCCAAGAAGTGGGAATTGCTGTCCCCACCTCACCTGTACTTGAGATTTGTGAGGCCTGCTTAGCATTTCTGGTGGGTGAGGTCCCCACTGCTTCTTTCTGCAGGGGCACAGGTGGCTGTAGGTGGGACCTGTGGGTGGACCTGGGCCAGGTGAGCTCTGAGCTGAGATGGCTGGTCCCGGGGACTCTGGAGGATGTGAAGAAGCTTTTCTTTACTTTCCATCTAAATGTGTTTTCCATAGCCCCTGCCCTAGTCTGTCCTGAAGGGTCCTTACGACCAAACATCTGTACCTTATGAATGTCAGGAGCCATAGCCCAGGCCTGGCACTGCTGCCTCCCCCCCCCCCGGCCAGTCTGCTGGGCAACCTTGAGCATGACAGTGCCCTCCTCTGGGCCTCTGTTTCCCTCTTGTCAAAGGGAAAGCAAATCAGTGAACATAGTCTAGTGAGATGGGGAGCTAGTGTGGAGATATAATGAATGAAGCCTCGGCATATCCTTTATAACTGTAAACTGTAAACTATCCTTTATAAACTGTAAAATAGTACACCCAGGAAGGATGAGGATAATACTTTTAGAGGACATGTGCCCTCATGTACTTCAGAGGGCAGGAACCACTGTGTCTACCTTTACTTTTGTGTTCCCAGAGCTGGCCTGGCACATAGGTACTCAATAAATATTTGCTGAATGAATGAATGCATGAGTAAATTCAGGGCTCGCCAGTTTTCCTCTGTAGCTTGAGGAACTTAGCATCTCTTTGGCTCTTATAAGATTTTAGTGAGCACATCAAATCCAGGGCAGAGCAGGGGCCAAGAGTCTCTTGGCTGACCTGTCATTCCTAGAGGAGCTTACCCAAGTAGGCCCAGAGGACAGAGCCCAGCACAGAGAGCAGCCAGGAAGCCTGGAAGAGCAGCTGAGTCTGTGCCTACAGGACAAGGAATCCCCCTGCAGGACTGCCAGCCTGTGTGATTCCATAGGGCCAGCTATTTTGCTTCTCTGATTTCCTAGAACTAGTCTCAAGATACGAAGGCAGTGTAAGTTCTGGAACCTGGCAGAACTGGGTTTGAATGTTGCCTTCACCATCATCAGCATAGGCAAATTACTTAACTTCCCTGTGCTTCTGTCTCCTCTGCAAAATGGGTACAGCAACACCTCCCCCATGGGGTTGCCTTGAGGTTGGAAATCACGCATATATAGCATGTGGCCCTAGCAGGAAATGCTTTCATTTCTATTCATAAAGAGCTGCACAATTGAAAGTTACAAGGCAGGGGAGACTGTTTCAGCCCTGGATGCTGGAGGACTGACCATCCCAGCTGGTGCAGGGGAAGGGTCCTCCTAATATCAGGTGTTTCCATGCCTTGGTCTCTGGATCTGATTTTTCCTGCATCCAGTTGGAAGCAGTCTCTAGTTGGACCTTTCAGCCTAATGAATTAACAAAGAGCTGCTCATTTCCTTGGCGTCTGTTTCCTTCGTGAATCTGTGTGGAAGGGGAGTTGGGTTTATCAGGCAGAGAAGACTGGTTCAAATTGCAGCTGCACCATTTGCTGGAGTGGGCTGGTGACCTTGTGCACATCATTTAACCAATCCCCGTCTCTGTTTTCTCATCTGTGCAAGGGGACAGTAATGCCTTCCTTATACTGTTGCTATGAAGCTCAGATTAAAGAAACATTTATGGAGGTTCCCTTTGATCTAGAATAGTGTTTCCCAGCCTCGGCACTGTTGACACTTTGGACTTGACAATTCCTTGGTTTTTTTTGGGGGGGGGTGCTGTCCTGTGCATTATAAGATGTGTAGCTGCATCCCTGGCCTCTACTGATTAGGTGCCAATCATGACAGCCAACAACGTCTCCAGACTTTGCCAGGTATCCACTGGGGGAGCAAAAGTGCCCCTGTTTGAGAACCATTGACCTGGAAAATGTGGTGCAGGTAACCTCGAGAGTCATGGGGATGAGTGTAGCGGAGCTTTAGAGCTTGTGCTTTCTGTTCAATGTTTTAGTCCTGCATCTCCCTGTCAGTAAGTTCTGTATCCACGTGGTTGGTATTCATCCTATTTACATGGATCAAAAACCTGCACAGTGATTTTTCAGTGTGGTTTGGGAGCAGCAATAAAAACATATGGGAAGTAATTATTAACTTAATGAGTCGTGGTAAATTGTAATTTTATCTCTTAGTGAAAACATGCTGTATAACACGGGATAATAAATTTTGATCAATTATCCTGATGCTTCAACTTGCTACTGTAGAACAGCAAACTTCTGGTGCCTGCTAGAATGAGCAACAAGACTGGGGTTTTTCAATATGTAATTACCTGTTTACTGCTGGGTTTCTCAGATGTTCGGCAGCTTTTTATTGAGTGCCTACTGTGTGCCAGGGGACCCAGCCTTGTCCTGGAAGCTCAGCCACTCAACGGGAAACTTCTATTTACTAGATGGAAGGCTGTGTGGATTTGTAACATGGCTCAAAATGCAGAGTCATAATTAAATATCTAATTGTCTGGGACAGTGCCAGGGGTGTAGGAAGGCCTCACATGGCAGAGTTTTAAAGGAAACGCCGGGTGGGCTGTGTGGGGGCATGTAGAATTCCTGGAAGGGTGTCCTAGGCAGAAGGAAGAGCCACTGCAAGGGCTGCTGGAGGGTGGTTTGGGGATACTATCAGCCTAAGGCAGGGAGGCCTGCCTTCAGGGGAGCTGGGACACCAGCAGAGATTGTCATAAAGAGTGTTACATCCCAGCTGGTTGGGTTATAAGCAGAGGAGTGCCTTGGAGCCAGAGGTGTGGAGCAGAGTACAGAATGTTTCACGTTGCTGTATCAGACTGCTGTCAGCAGCTGTCTCTTGGTCTTCTGCTGATGGAAAAGTTTAATGTCTTGCGTTTGATTTCACCCAGTAGTCAGGGATGCTCTGCTTCTCAGCCTTCAGAATCACCTGGAGGGCAGTTGAAACACAGATCGCTGGGTGCCCTTCACAGAAGTTCTGACTCAGTAGGTCTGGGGAAGGGCTGAAAAGGTGCAGTGCTAACAAGTAATGCTGATGTTGTTGGCCTGGGAAGTACATGTAGGAGAACATGGCTCTAGACTGGGATGTGGGAGGGTTTTCCCACCTTGGCTTAGGACAAGGGGGACATATTGCAGGCCTGGGCTATGTAGCCTTGGCTCAGATATGGTCAGATATCCCAGAGACCCCCGAGTTCTTCAGGCCCCCTATAGGTTATGGGGAGAGTCTTCTTCACCTTGGAGAGAGTCTTACATTGGCTTGCTTGGAAACAGACTCTGAGATGGAGAGTTGCCTGTGGAAGGTTTATTTGGGGGGAAGTTCCCAGGAAGTGTACCTGTAAGGGAGTAAGGGAAGCAGGATTGGGCAGAGGGAGAAGCTGGCCTGGAACATGGTTATTGATCTGGGCTGGCTCTTCAGAGTTGTCCCAAACTGGGGCAAGGGAGCTGCTTGTGCCTTTTGATTCTCGCGACATCCAGTCATTGGCATCAGGGCATCTCCTTGTCCCAGGTAGCTCCCTGTGGCAGAGAGGTTCCCAGTGCAAGGGTACAGCGGTGATATTCCCAGCAGCTGGGGATGAATGCATAGAAAGGGGAGCACCAAAGTGCCTGTTTCAGGGAGATGCATCTTAGGGAGAAAACTCATCTTCCCTTTGGTTCCCAGGATGTCAAGGGCCAGCATGTTGATGATTTTTAGAGACTCTGAGTCACTTGCTGAGGATTCATCCTTATCTCATGATGTGAGAGAGAGCTGCAGGATAATTGCTTCTTAGGTCGGAGTGAAGAAAAATGATAATTAATGGAATTTTCTGGGGCCCAAGGAATTTTTCTTACTTGAAATGTCACGCAATTTCTTGTGTGGTGGGGAGGACTCCACACTGATTTCTGAGAAGCTTCTGGGCTGTGCCTAAGGGAGTTAGCTCTGGGCAGGGGACCATGGCTTTCTCCTTGGGCTGGAGTCCTGTCACCGCTTCAACAAGAGGCTCTTCACCTGGTCCCTGCCTCAGTGTTGGCCATTGTCCATGGCTGTCCTATCCCCATTGTCTTCAATGGTTCCCAGGAAGGTTGGAGGTAAATGAGTGGGTCCCTTGTAGCTATAACATAGGATATCACGCATATCTTTTGCTTGTTAACTTCCAATTTCATTTCAGTTTTCTGTCATTTTCCCACTTTATCTTGAGTCCTGCCATCTTTTTTTGAAATTTGTTTTTATTCTTTGTAAGATACACAGAAATATAGTAGGTTATAAAGGAAAACGTGGGGGGGCCCGCTCATTTTCATTTCCTCTCCCCACTGCCCTCTCAGCCCCACTCCCCAGGGCTAACCCCTGAGGGGAGTTGGGTGGGGGGTACTTCTAGTCAAAACCATTCTTCAGTTCATATCTAGTAAATTTATTATTACTTTTTCATTTCCCAGAATTTTGTATTGTTTCTTGATTGATCTTGTATCAGAGTATCCCTTTCCTTTTTTCTAATGGATATGTAAATATCTTGAGTCTTTTTGAAGATTATAATACAGTTAAAAAGTTATCTTCTGTTTCCTCCATTAATTCTGTTTTCTTGGTGGTTAGTTCTTCTGTTCACAATAGGCCTCTTTTTATGCTGATATTTTCTACAAACGCCTGGTGATTTGTGATTGACATTTACTTGTAAACAGACGTCTAGACTGATCTCCTCTGTAGTTGTGAATTCCCTTAGTGCCTGTGAGATCCACGATTCTGTGGGCAAGCAATGTGAATGTTGGTTTTGGATGCCCTGGGTATGGTTTGTGGGTGGACACTCGAAGCTGGGGACTTTTCTTAGCACATGGGACAAGCTCACTTGAGGTTGGGGCATCTGTTTCTCATGTAGACCAGCAGTTACCCAAGGGCACTGGTGCACTTTGTTTTTCCTGCCCCATGCCTACCCACAGGGGGGAATCCCTGAGGCACATCTCTCATTTAATTGGAGTTCTTCTCCCTGGCTTTAGCCTGGAGGCAGATCCAACAGTCAGCTTCTCCGAGGTCTGTAGGCTAACACAAAGGTCCAGTCACATCCCTGGCCCAGGGCTTTCTGCTGCCTCTCTTTGGGGATGTTCTGGGGTTCAGTTAGGATAATAGCTTTTCCAGAGGTCTTGTGTTGGTGTGCTGGTGCCTTGGAGCTGATAGGCTTCTTTGTCAGTCTGACTGCTTACTTCCCAGCACTCTTAGTATTTCTGATCCCCAGCCCTTTCTTGTGTTTCTATGGGGGCTTTCTTGGAGTTCTTCCATTTTAATCCATCTATCTATCTGAATTATGGATATATATGTATGTGTATGTTTTGTTGTGTATCTTTTTTTTTTTTTGCCATTCTAGTGTTGTTTAGAGGAGGGGAGAGGCAAAAAGTGTATGTCTATCTGCCATCTTGAACAAAAAGTCCCCTCTCACTGATTTTTATTTTTAAATTTTGTGCTATTTTGTGGAGAAAAGTAGGGTGGAAATAAGCACAAATTTATTTGCTGTGCACTTACCCATCTTAGGCTCATTCTCATATCATCTCATTAAGTCTTCATGAGAACTATGCCAGACACACGTGTCCTTGTAGGTGAGAAAACTGAGGTCCAAGGAGGTCATGTTACAAAAGGCAGCAGAGAAGCTGGTTGGCTGAGCTGGCGTTCAGAGTGTGCTCTCTCTGCTCCTCTCTCCTGCAGCCTCTGTGGTGCCATGAAGTGCCCCAGCCTCTGCAGGGATGGAAGAGGGGATCAGCTTGCCCCTTGGTTTTACTGTTAATGCATTGGCTCTTCTAGAGGCCAGGGAATTCCCAGCTGGGCCTTCTGCCTTGGTTTTCAACTTCAAACATCACTTGGTAATAGAACGCCTTTATATTACAGCTAATTAAAACGTGCTTATCTCGAAGTTGGGCCTAATTTGCAGGAATGATTTAGAAACTTGTTGGAAATGAATCCAACTCAGTAGTATAACCCAGGGTCAATCTCATGCATAAATTTTATTGTTCCGTTTTGCTGTTTTGACTTGAACTGAACTTGATAATGTGGAATCTGGACACTGGGCCTTTTGTTGCTCGTTTATTTTGCAAATATTTCCTGAGTGCCTAGTGGGTGCTACCTACACTATTTAAGGAGGTCCTTTCACCCCAACCCCCATGCTTGTTTCTATGCTATACATTCACCTGAGCTGTAAGTGAATTTTTTTGCAAAACCAGATAATGGATTCAAGTGATTTTGAATTCAGTGAAAGTGCCTGGCTTCATATCCTGCCACTTAGAAGCTGTGTGACTTTGGACCTGTCACTTAACTTCTCTGATCCCCAGTGTTCTCACGTGACCATGCAAACCTGCATCTCAGGTTTGTAGTGAGGCCTCTGGGAGATCATGTAAGTCATGCCCTCCCTCACTCCTGCTGCCGGCTGCATTTAGATCACCTGGGCCCTCTGTAGCATAGGCTCCATCCAGGTTTTTGGTCTTTTATAAATGGTATAAATAGTAGAGTCTCAGGAGCTTCCCAGTTAAGAATAGGTGTACTGGTGTTTTTGGTTGGGATGGTTTCCTTTCTCTCTGGATCAGTTCCCTTATTTCTCATTGTTCTCCCACAGGGACTCTGTGAGGTTCATTTAAACATTCAGGCTCACAAGACGCACATGGGCAACACTTGGTCCCTGTGTCCTTGAAAGAGGTGGGCAGGACCCAGCACCTGCCAGCAGGGCATAGGATCTGCTCCTCTTCCACAGGAGAAGTTCCAGCCTCAGCCCCTGCCTTAGTCCACAGAGGTGGCCACCAGCTCTTCTTTTGCCTCCCCCCAACACACTGAAGATTTTAGTGTAGGTGCAAGGGAATGATCCCCACAATGGGTGGGTTTGGAAGTCACCCTCGCTCAGAAGCCTTATTCCCCAAAGGACCCGTAGCTCCTGTAGCAGTTCTATCTTCCAGGGTTTCTTGCAAGGGGCATGTCAGTTGTAAGAGTCACTGCACTCAGGAAAATCTAAAGTTTGGTTTCTTTATCAGATATTTATAATTTATTTATAGTGACTTCCTGTCCAGATGCAGCTTACCAGTCAGGGGTCATTTTTACCATAAGCAGAGTTGCCTAGTAACATAGTTAACATCTTACCTTCATCAGGTTTCCAAGGGAGTTATGCTAGACAATTAACATAGGTGAAATTCTCTTGCAAAGGGGAAAAGGATTTGCTTAACCCTTTACCCCCATAGACATCATCTTGTTTTCCCCAGAGAAGTGGGGATCTCTTTTGGAGGGATGAATGAAGTCCTCAGTGTGGTTATAATATATTCCATGCTTGTTTATGTTTTCTGATTGATCTGTATAGGACACAGACATAAACTCTGGCCAAGAGATATATGCTGTAGAGTCATATTGGCTTGGGATCAAATCCTGGCTTTGCAATTTATGAAGAGTGCATTCATTCATCCAGCCATGCAGAGAATATTCACTGCCTGCCGTTGCAGGGCTTTGTGGTAGATTCCAGGCAGGAACAGGTGTTTCAGACCTGGTCCTTGCCCTTGAGGAGCCACAGTCTTATTAGAGAGGTAGGCAAAAATAAGCAATTCCAAATGGGTGTGGGATTACCATGCCAGGCTGGGGTAGTCAAGGAAGGCTTCCCAGAGGAGGGTACACCCGGTCTGTGCTTGAAGATGAATTGGCCAGGTGAAGAAGGTGGAGAAAAGCATTCCAGGTAGAAGGGACAACGTGTACAAAGGCATAGGAGAAGACCAGAGTGTCAAGAGATGAAGCTGGACAGGGGAGCAAGGGTGTTTAGAAAGCTACTTAATACCTCTGGGCCTCAGTTTCCTCATCTACAAAAGGGGTTACCAGTGCTTACCTGCTTATGAAATTAAATGAGATAATAATGTATGTTTAAGCACCTGGGAGAGTTAATTTTAATTCCCTTTCCAAATCTGTTTGTGGATGCCTAAGAGCCAAACTTGGACTTCAAATGCGAGACAAGAGACAAGGAGTAAAAACAAACAAACAAACTGGAGGGCTTAGCCACCCACCTGTGCGATGCATTTCCTCCAGTGGCTCTTCTGTTGGTTGTTTTACCTCTTTTTTTGGATGAAGCGCTAAATGTTTGCACTGTGTCTCAGATTATGTCTTAGGGTATCAGTGAAGCACATAATTGTGTTTTCCTAATGGCTCAACATTAACAATAAGCCACGACCCTGCTGAGGCATTCTCTGGGACAATTTTCCATTTGCCAACAGCCTTGTGCCCATATGATGCTCTGTCAACACGTCCTGTCATTTGCTGCTTTGTCTTGCTTTCCTGAAAGGCGGCCACCTCCCACATGCCAGCTGGGGATGCTTAGCTTTTGGGGACATTTACTATCCAGTGACCACAAGTCACACATCAGGATGAGCCAAGGAGCTATCCCGGCCAAGATCAAGATCTTTCTGTTGTGTAAATTGGATCCTGTCATTTCTCTGGGCAAAACCACTCAATGGCTCTCTGTTATGGCTTGGGGAACTCTTACCAACTTAAATCAGACCTCTGCTTAAACCTTCCAGTGGCTTTCCCTGGTGTGCAGATAACATCAAATGCCTTTTTTGGCCCATAAATCCGGTGTGATCTAGCCCTTGCCTGCTCTTCCAGCCTCACTCCCAGCTGCTCTGTCTGAGGTGCCAGGCTTCATGCTGGGGGTACAGTGGTGAGCAAGGCCAGCCTCCCCCTCCTTGGCCCCATTCTAGACACCCTGGCCTTCTTGCTGTTTTCCAGCCCCCTCTCCCCCCCAGTCTCCCCCGCCACGCTCTCTTTAGGCTGAGGGGCTTTGCACATGCTACACCCTTTGCCTGGAATGTTCTTGCCTTCGTTCTTCACATGGCTGGCTCCTTCTCATTTTTCTTCGCCTTCTCCAAGACTCTGACCTCCTAAGCACTGTGCTTATCCCACAGCCTCTAGTGTATTTTTTCCCCATTGCATGATATATCTATGAGGTGACTGTTCCACCTTTTAGACCACTGGGGGTCATGTTTGTTTTCTTTACCACCGGGTCCCCAGTATGGTGTCTGTGTAGTAGGTGCTCAATAAAAAGTTGTTGAAAGAATGAATGAATCATTGTGGAGGCCACTGTAACGTATCCTAGGCTGTTGTTTCCGAGAATGAATCACTCATCGTCTCTGAGCCTTCTTTGTCTTACTTGTATATTGCTGTCAGGATGATTAAACATATAAACGTGAGAGGCAGTGTCTGGTGCCTGCAAGTGTTTTGTTTTTACATTTGTATTTATTTATCTAAGTAATCTCTACACCCCACATGGGGCTGGAACTCACGACCCCAAGATCAAGAGTCGCATGCTCTATGGACTGAGCCAGCCAGGCACCCCGGGCCTGCAATTGTTAATAAATCTGAATTCCCATTGTAACAACATGCCACCCTCACCTGCGGCTGAGCCCAAGAAAGAAAGTTGAAGTGGATTTTAATCAATGTTTGGCTTCTGGGGTGAGGGCTGGCAGACCTCAGCCCCCTGTTTTGTCCACCTCCCGTCTCCCTGCCAGTGGTGACCTTGCTGTTTTCAGGAGGGAGGTGTCACTCCCAGTTGCCTATGTTGGGGTATCTGGGGCACAGTCGGTCTGGCCTTCAGAGATAACAAAATCTCTAGCTCGTGGGAACATTTCTGTTGAGCAAGCAGGAATTTTCTGGTGACTTCTCTCCTGGAGTTATTACCCCTTTCTTTTTATTAAACTGTAAATTATGAAGATTATGTTACCTGCCAAAAAGTATAGGAGGGGGGGTTGGGTGGGGGGAGATCCCCTGCCACTATCCCACTGGGCAGACTCAAGAAGAGTGTTGATTTGGGTACTTTTCTTTCTGAAGATTCAGCGCCACAAACTGTTCTGCCCCACCCGGGTCCCCCGGAAACCCCTTACCTGTCTTGTCTTTTCTCTTTTCACGGGGTATAATATGCCTGTTCATTATGTTTATTATTTATGTCCCACCCCCACTGCTAGAATAGCGGCTTCACAAGGGCGGGGGGTCGATGGGAGCACCTCGAGCTGCTCTGCCTCCGGTTTGGGCATTCCCCACCTACCTGGCAAACTCCGACACAGGTGTCTTTTAAGTTTCTCCTCACGTGCCCCGGCCTCGGCGAGGCCCTCACTGCTGTCCCCTCCGCTGCTGTCATTGCCCCTCCAGCACCTGGAACACCTCAGGCTCCCTGAGAGCTGGGGTGCTTTCTGTCCCCAGGAGGTAGGGCCTTGAAGGCCATGTCCAGGAGCTTGGACTTTATCTCAAGGGCAATGGAAGCATTTTTAGAAGAATCTCGGTGACTGTCTTATGGGGAAAACATTGGAAGGGGGGCAAGAGTGGATGCAGGAGGACAGACGGAGGTGATGATATGGTTTAGGAGAGAATCCATGATGGCTTGCCGCACTGTCCAACATGATAGCCACTAGCCACATGCGGCTATTTCAATTTAGTATCAAGCCAAATAAAATCAAACTTAATTCCTCAGTCACACTAGCCATATTTCCAGCCCTCTATAGCCACTGGGCTTGCAGATAAAGAACATTCCCACCATTACAGAAAGACCCAGGCTGTTGGCTATGGGCCAAAGTAGAACCCCTGGTTCCAAAGGAATGAGCATTTTTATGGCTCTTGATTCAGGTTGTCATGCCATTTTCCAGGAGGGTCATCCACGTTCCCCGGCAGCATGAGAAAGTGCCCATTTTGTCACACCCTCCTGACGCGGCTTATTGTTTTCTGAAGAACCTTCAGTTGTGTATGTGCCTCTCGTCAAATCTGCCTTCGCTTAGGGTCTAACATGTGGACCATGAGGTCTTTGTGATCAGGGAATTATATGTATATGAATGCATATTTCAATAAAAAGAGTTATGTTTGCCATTGTGGTACAGTCTGATGCTGTTTAAATGCCTTTGGTAATATCTTCAATCAGATGGCAAATAGAGAACAGGAAAGTTAGTAATAAAAAATGAATTAGGACGATTAGCAAAAGGTGAGCCACTTCCCTCCTCAGGCAACAGGCAGCGTTGACCGAGCTTTGCAGGGTGCTCCTGTCCAAACACACGTCTGGATTATCGCAGCCTCCAGGGCCGGCCCTGGGGTCCGTTCAGCACATAGGACTTGGTTATTGCCTTTAGTTTTGCAAAGGTCATGGACATCCCCTTAGAGGGACTTTGAGGGGCTCACACCAGGATGAGGGGCTCATACCCTGGGATGGGTGGAGTGGGGCCTCTGAAGAGGGGTTTCTGACCCAGGGCAGGCCAGCAATTTCTTCTTCCAAGGCAGAGACATCTGCATCCTTGTCCCCCGCCCTAGATCCCCCAGGGCCCTGGAGAATCCTAACCACCCCTCTTTCTAGCATCTTCTCCAGGGGTGCCCTTGGGGAACCTTTCCTAGCTGTCTGGTGTTGGGGGGTCTCCTCCTCAAGAAGGGGTAGAGGCAAAGGCTTTAATTGATTAATGCAGACGCTGGACTAGTTCCAAAGTGAAACAGAATTCTGCTGACCGAGTAAGGTGTGTGGGGTTGGAGCTCAAGCCCGAAGGACATGGAACTTGCACTCACCAGAGCATGGGCCATGGAGATGACACACTGGTGGTCAGGGTGCTTATGTCCACACTACCTGGCTCACCTCCGCAGTCAGTAATCAGGGTTGGATAACGCCCACATTAGTTGTATGATTGCTGCAACAGATGGGCACGTTTTGTTACTACCATGCTCGCTGGATGGTCCCCACAATTGGCCGGTGACAACCGACCTTAAGCCAGAGCTTCTCAAACTTTAACGTGCATGCAAATCACACCGGGCCTTGTTAAAATGCAGATTCTGATTCAGGAGACCTGGAGTGGGGCCAGAGAGTTTGCAGGTCTAATAAGGTCCGGGAGATGCTGAGCTGCCAGTCAGTGGACCACAGATTGAGAACCAAGGCCTTTGTGTCAGGCTGAGCTCCCTAGAAGCAGAGCCTGAAAAAAGGATGCTCATGAAAAAGTGCTCTCCTGAGAAGGGGCATGGGGACCCCAGGACAGGGCTGGGGGAGGAGGTGAGCAAGGAGGTGGTCTCAGCTGGAGAACCTGCTTCAGCCTGATCCCACGGGGAGTCCTGGAGTAAGAGCAGTACTCCAGAGCTGGTCCCATCTTGAGGCCAGGGCTGGGGGTGGCCTTTTCACACCCTTGCCAGTCGGTCCCTGGCCATAGCTTCCTCAGGGAGTGTTGGGGGAGAGGTGTCATGCTTCCTGTGCTTTTCTCCCGTCAGCCAAGGGCATGTCTGCAGAGGAGGGGGCATTAGCACCCCCAGCCACTGGGGGATGGATGCACAGTCTGCAAAGAGGGGTCTGGGTGGGACCCCGTCAACATCCACACACTGTATCCTTGTCTGAGAATAGCCTTGAGAGTGCGGAAGGGGACGCAGGACTGTTGACTCTTGTTTGAACTCTGCTGTGTGACCTTGGGTAAGCCATTTCTGCTCTCTGGGCACTGTTTGTGCCGCAGCCTCCCACGGTTTTGGTCATGATTGGTCCTTGGTCCTTGTCCTGAGGTTGTGATGGAGCCTGCATATAGGGATGGGTGGATAGGTGGGGGTCTGCACAGGTAAGACCACTCTTACTTCAGAGCCTAAGGAGGGGGAGGAGAGAGGGCGCAGAGAGAAGAGGAGGGAGAAAGGGAGAGGGAGAGTGGGGGGTGGAGAGAGAGAGAGAGGGAAAGGGGGAGAGAGAGGGAGAGAAAATCCCTGAGACCTGCAGTGTTCAGGGAGGGCTTCCTGTCAGACAGAGGCATTTAGGCAGGACCGCAAAGGAGAGTAGGATGGGGACATATAGGGGAGGGGAGAACAGAAGAGCCATTAATTTCGTGTCTATATGGGATAGGTGTTCTGCTTATGTTATTTATTTAATCTTCACAACCACACTTGGAGTAGAAGCTGATCCTTCTGTGCAGATAAACTGAGGCGCCGGAAGTCAGGTGACTGGGCCATGGTCACACTGGACTGGAACCCAAACCTGTTTGCTAGGACTCCCATTCTCGACCTCCATGACCTCATCCAGCAGGGGGGTGTGTGGCCAAGGCCCAGGGGATGGGTGGCATGGGGAATTGGGGCACAGCTGTCTGGATGGGTACAGGCTAGTGTGGAAGAGGAGGCAAAGCCTGCAGCTTGGGAAGGGCACTGAGTGCCAGGCCCTGGAGTTTGGGTCCTCTAGTGGGGAGCCCCAGAGGGCTTTGGGGCAGGGGAGTAATCCAGTGTTTCACCCCTCTGCTCCAGGGCCCTTCCCACCCCCACACTGGGCCCTCTTCCCCACATGTCTGTCTTCCCTGATCAAATTCTTCTTCAGTGTGTGTGTGTGTGTTTCTGTGTGTGTGTGCGTGTGTGCGTGTGTGTGTGCGTGCACGCATGCATGCTAGGCTGGGGGGCTGGAGTCCATCCTGGACCCTTTCTATAGACCACATTCTTGGCATTTTGGATCCTTGGGGCAGAGGGGCTTCCAGTTTTGCTGTAGGTGCTTTGTGGAACAGAGGCCCTGGAATCACACTGCTGTCCAGCAATCTCAGTATAGGTAAGAGCTGGTTACCTTGCCCCCGCGCTGAGCCCACCTCGCTGCCTCCCTCCTTCCTGCATGCGGGGGCCTTGGAGGTGAAGGGAGGAAAGGCCACAGACGGTTATCCCAGATGAAGCCGGATGGGGGCTTGGGTGTGTCAAGACTTTGAGGCTGAGGATTCACGTCTCAATCATCTTCTTCACTCTCTTATCCGTGGCCTGAGTTTTCTCCCCCATCAAAGCTGGCAACATCCAGGTCTTTCTCATTCTTCAAGTAAACCTCTTCCCCCCCCCTCTTTCTCTCTCTCTCTCCATGTTATGTAAGCTACAGCCACAACTTGGCACCTGGCACAAGATGCTGATATCAAACTTGGAAACCGTTACTGCCAAGTGGGGGTGGCGGGGCTAAGATGGTGATGTGAGAGGTCCCGCTAGGGAGGGGTGGCCACGGGAGGAGGAGCTGCTGTTTATTGAATACCTATGATGTGCCACGTGTCTTATGTACACTGTTTTCTTCAACCCTCACAATAGTCCTGCAAGTTACATATTATTATTACCATGTCACAGACACCTGACACCTGGTCAGGTTACACCAGAAGCTCAGAGAGGTTGAGAAACTTGTCTAAGGTCACACAGCGTGCAGGTAGCAGAGTGGATCAGGAACCAGAATCTGTCCAGCTCCAAAGTCATGATCTTTATTCTGCAGCAGTTTTCTTCCCACGTGCACAGGGTCTCTAGCTTCCTTTGGGTTGGGGGAGGCCTTTCACACATGTTCCCTGTTTAGACTCAAACCATCCCAACCTAGAAGACTTGGTATAGGATGTGTTACTCCCACTGCAGACAGAGGTGAGTGCCTGTCTTGTCCAGGCGGAAGCCAGCGTCATAGGCCAGTAGGGTTCAAACCCAGGGACCTGGGTCTCACCCTCCAGTGGCTTCCCACCTCCCAAGAGGCTTGTATTGTTCTCAACTTGAGGTTGTATAGACCAGACGCTTGTTCTTTGGCGGTGAGCGTACCATGGCCAGTGTTCTTCTGTTAGCTCCTGTTAGTTGCTGCGTTAACAAGCCACCCAAAATGAGTTGTTTAAAGCAACCACCATTTTATTTAGCTCACCATCTGTGGGTTGGCTGGAGGCCTGTCTGGGCTGGGCTGGCTGGTCTCTGCAGGTGCGATCACTTGGCTGGTTCCCTGACAGCTGGGTGGTGTAGGATGGCCTCACTCACCTGGATGGCACTTGGCAGGCTGCTGGCTGGGGGCTGGCCGACTGTTGGCTCGGCTTTCCCCCAAACCTCTTCCTCTAGCAACTAGCTCCGGCTCCTTCACTGAGTGTTCTGGGGCTCCTGGCGCAGCAAGGGCCAGATGCTCTAGCGCACGCATGCTTTTCGGGCTTTTCCTTGTGGCCCATCTGTTGCTGTCTCAGTGACCAAGTAAAGTCACATGGCTAAGCCCGGCTTCAAGGTGGGAAGAAAAAGACTCCATCTCTTGATAAGAGGAGCAGTGACATCACTGTGCAGGGGGCACGCGGGTAGAAACGGGGGGACCAGTGGTCCTCTTTGTAATCTACCATGGCTGACAGGAAACACTTATGGAGCCCCTGCTGTGTGCCAGGCACTGTGGTGGGAATTCCAGGGTGAACAAGAGACGTATAATGACATAATGAAACACAAAATGTGAGCACACCAGGGCTGGTTAGAAGAGCTGCACAGGTGCTATGAGGCCAGTTAATGGAGGGTCAGAGGGAACTTCAGGAGTTGTGGGAAGACAGGTTGCTACGTGGGGCGAGGGAGGCATTCTAGATAGAACAGCACGTGCAAAGGCCTGTGGGAGGAGAGACTTGGCACATTTGAGCGCCCGTCGAAGTGCCAGTTCCCTTTAAGTGTCAGCATGCTTGGTCTGAGAAAGGAATTTTGGTTCATAGATGTCCCCTGAGCAGTCCCCATGTGACCTAGTCTTAGGAGGGAGGTGGGGAGAGACCTTTCCATGGGCAGCTTATACACAGGGTGGCTGGGCGTGGTGGTCTTTGGGGCAAGGGAGAGATTGATGCTCACGTGGGCACCCAGGAAATCCTTGTGGAAGAGGAGGGATTTGAGCACTGGAAAGGGGCAGGAGGCAGTGAGGGAGAGGTCAGATATATAGAATTCAGGGGCGGGTCTGGGGTGCTGGGTTGAGTAGGGGGCTTGAATTTAGTTCTGTTGGCCACTGATCTTTGAACCATGAACTGGGAATGTTGTCAGATCTGGTGTGGGGACCCGAGTTTCCAGCCCCCTGGGGGAACTGCCTACTTACTCCCATGAGCTGCCTCTGATGTCCCCGAGCCTTCAGCAGGTTCCCTCAAGGCATCTCAGGGGGTGCCGTTTTAGAAAAGGCCTGAGGTCTCTGGGAGCCAGAATAATGATCATAAACGAGCCAGCACAGAATTGGAAAAATAGGACAAGTCAGGCAAATTCGAGTTTGAATTCCTGCTCCTTGTGGCATTGCCATGAAACTCTGGGCAGGTGCCACTAGCCTCAGGCCTTGGTTCTCTCATCTGAAAATGGGGCCTGGTCCCCGTCCACCCTAGGTCGGGTGGGGAGGGGCCTGTGGGGCTGAGTTAATCTGAGTGCCTCTCTTCTGGGCATGCGGGCTCCTGCCTGTGTGCACCCAGGACAGTGCAGGGACCTCAGCGACTGCAGGTCGGAGTAGAGCAAACACTCCTCTTTACCAGGACCCAGAATAAACAGAAACCATGGTAACGAGGATGCATCACATGGGTCGGCAGCCCATCCTGCGGCTGATGGTCTGGAAATGTTGCAGATGCCCCTCCAGCGGTGGGACAAGCCGTGGGGACTCCCCTAGCCCTCCCTCCTTGCCTGAGGTAGGACTGAGCAGTTCTAGCAAAGTCAGTCCTGACTTTGGGTTTCTATTCAACCTCACATTTCATTATTTAATTTTATTTTTCAGTCTTGTCCCAGAAAGCATGTCCCGAATGAGATAAGTTGGAGCAAACCTCCCTGCTCTTTCCTTCCTCCTGTCATCTCCTGATCGATGCCCTGGAGGGAGTTGCCAGGATGATGCTGGAGGCAGACACTGGAACAGCACCGCGTCTCTTCTGGCAGGGAGGGCACAGGGCCGGTGGGCTCTGCGTCTCCAGAGACATCCAGCAAGGTGGCATCAACACCCCACTTTGCAGAGAGGCTCACCCTTCCCTGGGGTTCACAGCTAGTAAGTGGCAGAGCTGGGATTTGAACCTGGGTCTTCATGCTTCAGAATTCATTTCCATACTGCCTTTGGCTGAACTGGGGGTCAGACAGCAGTGTGGCTAGGAAGAGTGTGTTTGTCAGCTTGCCGTGGGGCTGGCTGGCTTGCAACACCTGTCCCACCACACAGGGGTCCAGGGTGGTCATGGTAGAGGGCCAGCGGATGTGGCCTTGGAGACCCCGAAGGTTTCTGCCCAGCAGCCTCCTTGTGTACCTCTGGCCAGAGTGGTCTTGCATCCTTGCTTCTAGAAGCATGGCTTTGCCTTGGCTGGACATTGAGAGTGGGGCTTCCGAGAGCCCCTGGCTTCTCCATCTACAGCTGTAGCCATCCAGACCTGATAGTCAAAGTCCAGGCTTGGGGGAACACCATGTCTCTGGACAGAGCATGTTAGTGTTACCTCATGTTGAGAAGGGAGTGTGGGTGTAGCAGGACCTGTTACCTGCTGTTGTGTTTGGCAGGAAGTTGAATGTGCAGAACCTGCTTTTGGTTGAGGAGGGGAAGAAGAAGCTGGGGTCAGACAGTAGTAGGAAGAGCACCGCTGGGCCTGCTGTGGGACCTTGGGACACCGCCTAACCTCTCAGAGCCTCACTTTTGGTGGTTGCTTATTTATTTTTGGCTATTCGGTGATAAGAACACATATGAAGACATAGAAGTATATGTAATACACTGCAAAATTAGAGCCGATGAAAACATAAAATAGAACGAATTCTAGGTGAAAAATGAAAGCAGATATGTTGGCCCTGGGCTCTGCACTTATTGAAGCTGGCTCTGGGCTTCCTGGCAGATGAGTGAAAAGGGAAATAGGTTTACTCCAGGGTTTCTTTGACTAGGGGGAGGAGGCTTGGCAGCGCCTCACGAGAAGGGCAGCCTTAACTGGCCTTTGGAACTGAAAACAATTCCTCTCACCAGCCTCATGGAAGGTCTCAGACCTCAGTTTCCCCAAATGGAAAACAAGGGGACGTGCCCTTGCTGTTCCGGCTGATGGTGGGGATTGCATGGGTACGAAGTACCTGGTGTGCACCCGGCCAGTAGTGGGCGCTCAGAGGGCACAGTCCTCACCCCTCTGCTCCTGCCAGTTTCTGGACAAAGGTGCGGTCCGCACAAAGTCAGGCCAGAAAGGAGTGGCAGCGCCTGGGCATAGGGCTGTGCTGGTGGAACCCGGTCAGGGGGAGTCGTGTTTGGGGGAGGCTGGCACTTGGTGTTGTGCCGAAGCCCCACAAAAGCGCACCTGCGCGCCGTGGGAGACCGTGTGAGGGCCATTTGGTGAGACTCCGCGCAGTCAGACGTGAGTTCGAATGCTGGCAGGGCTGTGGGAGGGTGGGGGGAGCAGGAAGCACCTACAGAGGAGGAAGGGAGGCAGGGCAAGGAGGCGCGTGGGGTTGAGCAGCCACACCGTCCCAGTGGGTGCGAGGACCCAGCCAGGCCCCTCCGTGGCGCAGAGCGGCTTTAATCACTTCCCTTGGGCAAGATTTATTTCACAGCAGCTCAGAGCTTCTCAGCACTTACAGGTGCTGACGGGGGCATCACAATATTGTGAAATGAAGCAGGGAGCCGACTTCATTACAGCTTACCTGGCACGGAAGCCCCCGCCTTAGTTAGCAGCGATGGTTGGATGTGACAGAGCTAAAATTGAACTCGGCAATTACACTCCAGAGAGGTTCTCAGCGCTGTAAAAGGAAGTTCCATGGAAATCAACCCTGGTAATCACAGGGTTTACAATTAGTCAGTTACTGTTAAGGTTGCCCTGTCAGCATGTCCTTCAGGGCGAAGCAGGGGAAGGGGATGGAAAGGGTTTGACTGTCTTGGGTTACGTGTGTTCGCCTGCATCGGCCTTTTTTTTTTTTTTTCTTCATTTGTTCCAGGACAAAAGTTTGAGAGACCCTGTGTTCATGTCCTGATGCAGGGTGGCCATTTGATGATGGGTCATTTTAAAGTCCTTTTTTTCTTTTTTATTTGCATGAGCTTGCACCTCTTTCTCATTTTTGGGTTTTCGCCCGACTTGTGAGGGTGTTTTCCCAAACAGCTTCATGCCTATCCTTGGGGTATTGTACATGAAGAGCTCGGCGTTTTGTTGACGCCTTGTCCCAGAGGAAAGAGTGATGTGATAACATTGAAGGTTTCTAAGCACCTTCATGGCATTATTTTTATTAAGCCATGACTAGACTATTTCAACAACCTCAGAATATTGTCCCCATTTTGCAGATAAAGGCATGAGGAGCTGGTGTGCGTTTGGCTGCTGGTGCAGAGAGAGTCAGATGGAAAGAAAGAGCTTGTACAGATTCATTCCTAAGTCGGCCTGGGGTGTGTGCACTGACCTTCTTGAATGGGAAGATGGAAACACAAGTCAGCTCATTGCTTTGAGCCCCAGTCGATTCACCTGCAAAATGGGTCCTTGTGCTCGGCAGTGTGTAAGGAGTAAGTGAGATAATCCAGACACAACAGAAGCTCAGGATGGGGCGCTGTGGTTACTAACAGTGATATTTACTGTACGCTCACTTTGTGCCAGGCATGGGACCGGACCCTTTCCATGAGTGATGGTGGCTTGGCATAAGGACCCCGCAAGGCAGTCTTAAGTAAACATAGGCTCAGAGAGGGTATAACTTTGTGCAGATCTTCTGAGTGAGTAAGGGGTAGTGCCAGGATTCAGACCCAGGCAGTCTGGCCCCCGGAGCCCGGTCCTCGTCCCTGGGAACAGTTGAATGTCAAGAAAACAAGGCAGCCTGGATGAGCTGCCTCTGTGGCCGAGAAGAGAGAAGCGTTCAAACGGAAATATCTTTTCCAAAAGGCTTCGGCTCTTCACATGAAGCTGAGTCATCTCCCTTTGTTTTGAACCATAACCATCAAGCTGCCTCAAAATGCCCCAAATAAAAGAAAAAAAAAAAACTAAACTAAAAAAATGCTGAGTTCCATCAAGGTGCAGCGGTCCCTCCCTGGCTCTACCCAAGAAGGAGTTTACTGAGCAGAGGGTCTGTAGAGTTGGGACCCCCTCCACCCTGCACTGGGTACCAGGGCTTGATCTCATGACCAAGATCAATGTTTAATGGGGCAGGCACTCTCAGGGTGAGTGAGTCAAGGTCGGGAAGCTGTTCTGTGACCACACACACCGGGGGACAGCATCATCACACCCCAGAATTCCTCTTTCTAGCTCATGAGTGGCAGAATCAAGTCCAGAATCTTCTGGACCCAGGCTCAGCTCTCAGATCCCCTTTCCCGCCCATGGTGGAGTTCAGTGTTTGATGGAGAATGCAGGGACTTTCTGCACCTGCCCGGTGTTGCCCCACCTCTGCCTCTCAACATGCTTCCTCCCTTCTGTATACCCAGCACTACCCCTCCTTCCATCCCCAGCTCAGATGACACCTTTTCTGGGAAGCCCCCCCTCAGCTGATGACCCTGCGGCCCTTAGCCATGAGCACTGTCCCCCTTATGTACTAATTTCTCACCTACATATTTGAGCTGAGCTGTCTTTGAGGACGAGGACAGTGTCCTGATCACACACAGCCCTTCTGTCTGGAACCCTGCCCTGCATAGAGTAAGGACGAGGCACAGGGAACAGAGAATGCTGTTGAGTGAATGAATTAATAAATGATAATTGAAGGCTTTTAGCTTCACACTTTCTCTGTAACAATCACTTATACCTTTTGCTTATTGGAGTCTCTGGTTTCCAGTTAGAAAGTTCAACATCCAACAAGCAATATGGGCTTCTTTCCATATCAGAGAATGCATATCATTTGTCATGGCTGCATAGTCTTCCATTGTACAGAGAGTTGTGATTTATTTAACCAATTCCCTATCAAGGGACTTTATTGTTTTTTCAAACAGCAACAGCATGACATTTAAAGATTTTTATTTATTTATTTGAGAGAGAGAGAGAGAAAGTGAGAAGAGGGGCAGAGGAGGAGGGAGAGGGACAAGCCTACTCCGCACTGAGCATGGAACCTGACATGGGTCTTGACCTCATGACCAAGATCCTGACCTGAGCTGAAACCAAGAGTTGGATGCTCACCTGACTGAGCAACCCAGGCACCCCTCAATGGATTTTATTCTTGTTTCCATTTTCTTGTAAATAATGTTGCAATGAAGAAATAAATGTCTGTGTGCAAATGAATTTGGGCCTAGAAAGTCCTTTCCCATCTTAAGCCTATAGAAGCATTCATGGATGGGCTTTTCTAGCACCCTCCCAGCTTAGTGTGTGTGTGTTTTCAGATCTTCAATATGTCTGAAATTTTCATCTTTCTGTCATAGTACAGAATCTGTATTTCCCTTTCTTTCACACCCCTTTCTTTCACACAAGCTCCACGTGCTGGGATCTGGGCCTTGGATCTACAGATTGTGTGTACTTTCTATTTGTTGGGCATCTGCTGTGTGTCAGACCCAGAGATGAGCAAGGCTCTAGAGGGTCCTGGTCATCACGGAGCTCACAGCCTATTAGGGAAGATGAACAATAAACAGAAATGGAAGTCATCAAAACAAATAAGCAGAAACCATTGGCTGGAGGGGTGTGCTATGAAGAGAGTAATCAGTGTGGGTGATTCAAAGGAGCCCTCTCTGGGGAGGAAGGAGATCTCCAAGCAGGATGTGAAGGATGAGAAGTCAGTTGTGTGAGGGTCTGGGCAAGCGTGATCCAGGCAGAGGGAACAGCATGGGAAAGGTGGAGAGGCACGGACGCAAGACTCTTCCTCTCTGGAGCCCTTTCTGATCCCCCCACCCCCTCCTCATGCAGAGATCTGGGCATCGGTCCCCTTTGTCACCATTTGTTACCCAGGTCCTTCTTGTCACTTAGTTTATTATTGGTATAAATGTTCAATAATGGGATGATTCCCAGAACTCCTCTCACTGAGTCCTGGATGTCTTCAGCTCTGTGAGCCTTCCTCAGCAGTCTCTGGTATTTCTGAAATGTCCAAAAATTAAAATTGGTTTAGCAGTGCCCAGCATGGTACATGGCACTTAATAGGTACTGCCATCCCGATTTACAGATGAAGAAACTAAGGTTCAGGGAGGCTAACCATTCCAGCAGGCACAGCTAGGATTTGGACCCAGTTCTGTCTTATTCCAGAGTCCACATTCTTCATGGAGCCCTAAGTTAACTGCACCTGTGTGAAAGCTAACGAGCCTGCAGGGGGATCCATAGTGCCTCCAGCCAGCCCTGTCCCAACCTGATCCAGCCTTGGGGTGGGTGGCCTTGGGCCTTGGTCTGCTGGTGTCAGAGGAGTGGGAAGGAACCAGGGAGGTTCTTCTGTTTTTGTTTTAAATTACAAATGTCATACATGCTTGTGGAAGAGAAAAAAAAAAAAAAAGAAGAAAAACAAACAAGACAAAAAAGAGAAAAGTGGCAAAGGAAAATACCCCCTTCTCCTACTCCGCAGGGTGACCACTGTTCACAGTTTGGCATCTTTGACAGTGCATATCCAAACACACACACACACACACACACACAGTTACTGTTTTTATAAAAATGGGGATCATGTCCTTGACTTTTTCTCCCAACCAGTCCCCAGTCAGCACCTGCAGACCTTCCTCATTCCATCATATTACACAGAATGGATATATTTTAATCCATTCACCCCGACCCTGGTTTTAGACATTGAGCATGCCCCTCATTCTTGTCTGTAACGAGCAACATCTGTGGGCATGCACTGTGCACACCAGAACAGGGATGTCTGCAGGACGGATGCTCAGAAGTCTGATTGCCAAATGAAATGGCATGCAACTCTCACATGTTGACAGGTGCTGCCAGCCTGCCTTCCAGAAGCCTTTCCAGCTCAATACCTGCTCCCGAGGCAGTGTGCCTGAGTGGGGAAGGCTGCCTCCCCTTCCGCTCCCCGAGACCTGGTGTGGAGACCGATGCCAGGAGCTCTGAACACTCAGGCCCAGATTGGGATGGGAGATAGATTTTGATAAAAGAGGTTAAATAACAGGTTTTTCCATTTCACCTTATAGGAATGGGATGGGGGGCGGGGGTGCCGGGCCTCCAGCCAATAGAGGACCAAGACTTGTCAGGAGGGCTTATAAAGCTTGCTATTTCTGGCATTTTTTCTCTTTCTGTGCTGATTATGCAGCAGAATCGCACAGAGGCTGTCGCGGGCGCGTTCTCTCGCTGCCAGGGCTTCTGTGGAATGAGACTCGGGCTCCTTCTACTTGCAAGACGCTGGTGCATTGCAGGTGTGTTTCAGCAGAAGGTAAGCAGCGGGTGGTACCTCCACCTCCTGCGGTGGAGGTGGTCAGGCCGTCGCTGCAGGACGAAGACAGAGGGTGCCTCATGGGGGCGGGGGGCAGGCCGGGACCTGGACTGGTGCTTGTCACCTTGTGGAATGAAAATGCTCTGGAGGGTCCAGGAGACCGGCAGTTGGCAGCCCCTTCTTGAAAAGGAATTCTTAAAGTGGCTGGGATTGGACCCTGGAGGGGCAGGTCTTGGCACCCTGAGCATCATAGGTACCCAGCGTGCTCCAGAAGCATTTGTTCATTCATTCATTCATTTATCCATTCAGCACCCCCTGCAATGGGCCTGGCCAGGTGTGGGTGGGGGTCTGGCCAACTCAGACCAGAAACAAGGATGGGGCTAGCACATGATATGGTAGGAGCCCAGAAGATACCTAGGGTGAGGACTGGGGAGGGTTTTTCAAGGCAGGAGGCATGAGGAGTAGCTGGGGCTGTCACTAGAAACAAAGTTTGAGCTGCCTCCTTCCACTGGATTTTGGAGTTTGTGGAATCAATAAAACTTCCTCCCCAAATTTGCAAGTACCACCTTTTCCTTTTGTCCATTAAGAATATGGAAAAATAACCAGTTGGGATCGCCAGTTGCCATCCTGTTGGAAAAGCAAGGACAGCCAAAGATGAGGGAGAACATTGTCACAGACTTAAGGGCAAACACATACACACATACCAGGTGACAGATTCTGAATGCAGAAACCTAACACTGATGGCATTTTCTAGCTGTCACTGGGGAGATGGTCTTTGTGGAGGGAGTTGGCTGAGTTGGGGGTGGGGCTGGTTGCAGGTGACAGGGCTGCACCCTGCTGAGCAGGAGGCCTGACCTCTCCTGGTGCTCTGATTCATCACGGTCATTGTTGAAAAACTGGCTTTGTGCACGTGTGTCCCAGAAACGGAAACCGCCCTCAAATGCCGGCTTTCCCTTGCTTGGAATGTCCCAGGTGAACTGAGAGAGACCAAGAAACAGAAGCTTCTGTGCCCCCTGCATGATCTCCACTTCCTGCATGCTGGATCAAAGGCAAGAGGTCACAGGCCCTCAGTCTGCTGGGGAAGGCTTTGGAGCCAGCCAGCCACTGAGGAAATGGCCATGGCGTGCCTCCCGTGCCAGAGTCTGGGGTAGGTGCATTTTTCAGACCTCAGCTCTGCCACAAATACCATCTGTGACACAGGGCAAGTTTCTTGAGTTTGCAAGTCTCAGTCTCCTTATCCATAAAATGGGGACACTGATACTTCCTTCCCTGTATTGTGATGATTGTGTGTGTGCATGCACACACACACTGCCTAGTACTTTGCCTTGTATATGGTAGGACCTCCATAAATGTTGAGTGAGTGAATGAACAAATGCTCCAAACCCTTAGCTCTGCTCAGGAGAACTTCATGGCTAACACTGTGTGTGTGTGTGTGTGTGTGTGCACAGACGTGCTCATATGGGCATAGGACCTGAGGAACTCTCCCCTTTGTGCTTACAGCTAGAGACTCTGTGTTCTGGTTCCCTTCTTAGGGAGCTTGGATTCAGAGCCACATTCTGCTACATAGCCCTGTCTGGGACCAATTTTTCTATGTCTCTGGTTACTTTCACGGGCTCTTGACTGGGAGAGGAGTTAATTACAGGGACTTACTGGCTGTCTTGAAACAGAACCGACTCTTATTTTTAACACTTCCTGAACAGCTTTCTGAATACTAGCCTTGTATTGGTGGGGTCTCAGCACAGCAGCCAGCCAGTAGGCCAGTGCTAGCTGAGAGCCCAGGGTCGGAGAAAGGCTTCCGAAGGGCAGTGGGAGTGGTCTTAGAAGGGAGGGTGTGGCTGGAGTATTACCACCCCCTGAATAGCCCCCTGGACTTGGAAAACAGGAGCTGAACCCAGGTTTAAGACTTGACTTTGAGTCCTGGCTCTGCTTTGTGTTTGCTGTGTGGTTTCTGGCAGGTCACTTTACCTGTCTGAGCCAGTTTCCTTACCTATAAAATGGCAGATTATTAGAATTAAATGGGGCTAGATATATAAAACACTGTGTTGGTGCTCAGTGAATAAAAATACTCTCCCCTCTTGGGGAAGGACCCTGGGAGCCTTTGACTGGGGCCCAGGGTATCTGATGGCTCATGGAGTCTGACACACAGCAGACACCTAATGAATATTTATGGAGAAGATGAAGGTGCCCAGGGAGTGGGAAGCCAGAGATGTATGTTTATATTCTTCTATGTAATTGTTTTGCGATCCTGGGTGAGTTTCTTTGCCTTCTCTTGGTCTCTGATTCCCTTAGAAAAATAGTTCAGGCTGATCCTCCCAACTCCTACTCTTCTATTCCATGTTGGAAATCAGGGTTGTATGTGGAACCTCCAGTGGAGGATGAGCTTCATGTTTGAAATTAATTTCCTTTCTGTGATTAGTGGCACCCATGATGACTCTCTCCCTCCTGCTGCCTCCTGCATGCGCAAACCAGTAATTAACGAAATTGGGAGCAGAGGCAGGGATGCGAGGTTTCCCGAGGAGGCAGCTCGAGCATACCTGGGGCTCCCTCTGTGGCACCCGCTGTGATTGCCTCAGGGAGCCCGAGGGCTGTCCGGGATCACCATCTCTGTCCAGCCGGGGGGCCTGGCAAGTGTTCACGTCTGTGGATCACAAATGAAGCCCTGAAATATCGTAGATGGGAAGTGAGTTCTCCAGCTTCTCCCAGACCCTGGGGTGCCATTTTCCAGGGAGGGCGTGGGGGCCCTCTGCTTTGGGTGTCTGTCGAAATGGGCATTGATACAGAAATCAGGTGGGCCTAGATTTGCAGGTTTCCCTCTCTTGATTTTTGGCTGGGACTTCAGGCCACGTACTCACTTTCCCTGGGTCTTGTTTGCTGTGTGGAGCAGTTGAGGCCGTGGGAGCAGCCACCTCTTATGAATGGGGGGACGGTATAGAGAAGCCGCTTTGGTTGCACACCCTTACCCCAGAGGGTTCATCTGAAGGAGATGGTGACTCTAAATGGTCCCTGTCTTGATTCATCCGCCCCCACCCCCACACATGCCCATCTTGGTAAACACTGTGCTGTCCACTCCTTGGCTTACATCATCCCCAGCCTTTCTCTCTGCCTCACTCCCGGGTGGCTGCCCCCGCGGGGTACAACTCCACCTCCCCACTTCACTATTACCTGGCTGATTGTCTGGGTGATATAGGAGCCTCCGCTCAGGCCTTCCTGACTCCACCTTCCTTGTAGAGTTTGCTCTCCTCACACAGCTAGCAGGAACTCTGTGAACCACTCCCCTGTTGAAAGCCTTTTGTTGGATGTTTGCTTGGAACCTGTTGGATCTGTTAGATCTGTTCTGATACCCTTAATGTGGCCACTTGGGGGGCTGGGGCACCTGTCTGATCTCATTTTTTGCCGTCAGCAAGCTAGCTTCTGCCTCCTCCCTCCCAGGCAGAATCATCACTTGCTGGGCAGCTTTCTGAAGCCCCCTCCCCCACTAACCAAGCTGTGGTGCTTCTGGATTTTATACATGCAGACCTTTTTGTCCAGAATGTTTCCTTTACCCCTTGAACTCCTGCTCATTCTTGCAGACAGAGATGTGGCATCATTGCTTTCCAGAGGCCTGCTCTGATTGCTCACTCCTCCCACCCCCCCAGCAGTCTGGGCCAGGGACCCTTCCCTGCATCCACCCCATCATAATCTTCCCCATCAGTGCTGTGATGCTCTGGGGGGACTGACACCGGGTATGATGCACCTTTATCCTCATGCCCTCTGGAAGGACATAGAGCACAGACACCTGCTTGGGACACATTAATTTAGGTGCAAAGGCAAATAACTCCTTGCAGATTAAGGGCCTTCAGAGCTTAGAATCCTCAGCCTGTGTTTTGATTTGGCTGTGTTACCCTGGATAAACCATGTAACCTCTCTGATCTTGGAGGGTCATGAGGACGGGCAAGAGGACACGTATAACGGATTTCCTCTTCTTTCCCACCTGCTGGACAGTAAATATCCCCAAAGACACTTGGAACATTTAAATGGCTGAGCAGAGCAAACCCAAAGAGGGGCCAGGCCCAGCAGCCCCCAGTACCATGCACAGAGGAGCCCTGCACAGAGCCCCAAACAGGAGCAAAAATAGCCCGCACTGGGGCAACCTGCGTTGCAGAAGCCACAGGAAGAAGCCGCAGGCCGAGCGGATGTCAGCCGCTCTGGGGCCCCACTGAGGCCCCTCGGATGTGTCGAGCTGTTGCAGCCCTCACGCCTGCCCTTACTCGCTCCTCTGACCACAGCCATCAGATAAGGCCGCGGAAAAAGTGATGGCTTCCTCTCTCTGGGGAGGAGTAATATCAGTGCCATCTGTGGGGTACACTCCATCCTCTGTTGCCCCACCTCCAGGCCTTTGCATGGGCTGTCTCCACCTCCCCACCCCCATACTTGCCTGGCTTAGTCTCTTCCCTCCTTCCAGTTTGCCCAACTGTCCCTTTCTCAGGGAGGCCCGCCTTTGACCACCCTGTTTAAACTCGCATACCGTCCATCCTGCTATTCCTGGTTCATCTCACCTGCTCACCTTTTTCTTCTTTCCATAGTTCTTAGAACCTTCTCACATACTAAATAAGTGACTTATTTACTCTGTTGAATGTTTGTTTTCTGTCTTCAAGGCAATCCAGCCCAGCAATGAGAAGAGGGTCAGGCTGGATGTGTTTGGATTCTTGTTTTATGTGCACACTCACACGTGTGCTCACACAGATGTCCTCAGCTGCTTTTTGAGCCTCTCCATGTTCAAGACAGGGTTGGTGTGGAGTAGGTGCTCATCAAATGTTCGTAGGAAGGAAGGGGGTACTGACAACAGGGCCAGTGTGAAGGAGGCCTCGTGCTTTAGGGAAAGGACCTTGGCGAGTCCCAGGAGTGGTTCAGCTGGCAGCTTGAGAGGAGAGGTCCAGTGGGAGATGATGAAGGATGGGGCTGGAGAAAGTGGCGAATCAGGTCAAGCAGGACCACAGAACCCAGGGAAAGAGGTGGGAGCTCTGAAGGATTTTAATCAGGGGGGTGATTTATGGATGATTTAGGACTGGGTTCTCCTGTTTTGTGATTAGGTGGGAAAATCCAGTCTTTGCTTTAAGTCAGCTATATGCCAGACACCTTTGGCTGTGCTTTTTATGAGGTTTCTCATGAACCCATGATGTAGATGAGAAAACGGAGACTCATGGGAAGGAGCCTCACAGAGTCCATCCTCCCCCTATGACAGCCTGAGTCATCTTTTAAAATGTAAATCAGAGCACGTTACTCCTTTGTAAGAACTACCCAGGGGCTTCCCATTTGGGATAAAATCCAAATCCCTACTATGGCCCCAGGATTTCACCTGCTTAGGCCCCTGCCGACCACTCTGATCTCAACCTTGTCCCTCCCCTGTGCTCTAGCCACATTATTTCTCCCCTGTGTGACATTGACAGCTTTCTGCTTGCTGACCCCAGGGCACTTTGCACTTAATCCCTCTGCCCACAGGGCTTCTTGTGTGGCAGGCTCCTCCTCCTTCTGCAGGGCTCCCCCAGTTTAACCCTAGAGAGAGATCTTTTCAAGTCTTTCCATCTTCTATCTCTATAGTTCCCTTGTTTGCTTCACAGCATTTATCACAATTGTAGCCATGTTTGTGTGTTTGCGTGTTTGTTGCCTGCCTCCCCCAGGGGGCTCTGAGGTCTGTGGGGGCAGGGGCTGTGTCTGCGGAGATGCGGGGAGCTCTGGGCCTGTGTGGCCCGGTTGGCTGCATGCCCCGGACTTGTGTGAGGAGACAAACGTGCCTTCCCCCACCGAGGAGGAACAACTCAATTCCTGCTGCACCTGATCTTGACCCCACTCCCAATGCTGCCCACATTCCCCGTAATGCTAAATGCTCTGCCTGGCATTTCAGCCACCTGGAGAATCCATGAATACACATGGAAAGATGTCAAGTCTGGGCTTGAATCTCAGCTCAGCCACCTAATAGCTGTGAGACCTTGAGCAGTGTCCTTTACCTTTCTGAGCCTCACTTTGCTCATCTGTAAAATGGGCACACAGAGGGATCATCTCTCAACAAGGGCCTAGCACCTGTGTGCCCCATGCTTGATTCAGCTCTAAACTTCCTTATCTGAAATCCAAAAAGCTCCGCCACCAAATATTGGTCTGTAAATATGCTGCAAACTCATTTGGCCCCAGAACCCCATCTGAACTGACATGAAGCTCTTTGTAATTTTTACTTAACCCACTGTGTGCATAGTCACAGGATTCACTGCAGAAATATGAATGTGTTTTATTGCACGTGTGGCTCCGGACCCCTACTGAAGGTACTATGTAATCGGTGGGATTATCGATAAGCTTCCTCTTCAGAAATCCAAACAAATTCCTAATTCTGAAATCCCATGAGTTCTGGCTAAGGGGCTTGAACCTGTGTGTGTGAGCTGGCACTGAGGACCCTCTTGGGGCACGGGAGGGTTGGGGGGCCTCTGACAGCTCTCACAGCACCAGAAACCTCGTTTCTTCTCGGTTTCTTGGCATCCAGTGTCTTTTTAGCTGCTTGGGGTTAAGTTGGGTTTTGTTTGCTTGGGGTTAGAGGTTATAGCTTGGGCAGGGTGAACTCAGGTGCTCAAGCATTTCTGGTTTGAATTTAAAAGGGGAAATTTTTTTCTTATGAATCATCAGAAAAAGAAATCAGAAGGAAGTGTGTGACCAAGGAGAGGAAATTAGGGTTTGCAAACTGCGTGAGTCACCCCCTTTCTGACTCCTGGGTGATCCCTTGCTCTTGGCAGTTTTCATTCATCTCTGAGACTCTTGGTTCTGTAGTTTGGGAAACACACTGGGGACTGCCGTGGCTTTTTTCTGGCTCCAACCCCGTTTCCCTTTCTAGTCATCAACATAAATGTCTCTTTTTGAATCACTGCCACACTGGTTTACTTACTACTGCTCCATCAAATGTTTCTTCTCTGCCCAGGCTCTGCTCAGGGTCCTGCTTCCTGGTCCCCACCCCACCGATCATCACAGCAGCTTCTGCCTGGCTTCCTGGACAGGCTTCGGTCTTACCTTTTCCAACCCATTCTCTGTCCCGAAGCCAGAGGCCAGCTTTCTAAAATGCAGCTTCCATTGCAGGCTTCAGCTGCCTAGTATAGCCCTGAAAGCACCATCATGACAAGGTCCTGTTTGCCTTGCTTTTCAGCTCTCACTGCTTCCCTGCTAGGTGCCTTGGCCCCTTCTCCAGCCCCCCAGCCTTGGTGAGGGTTGTTCCTATGCTTTCTCCCTTCCATCTGGTGCCTTCTCTCATCACCTGGCCAATTATGCTCATCCTGGGCAGATAGAAGCCATCTCCTCTGTGAAGTCTTTTTACATGGCCCGTCTCTAGGCTCCGATGAACTCTGGCTCCCAGTACACTCATCACCCACATTATAATTCCTGGTCCTGTCCCCCTCACTACAGCACAAGCCCAGGAGGACAAAGACTGTATCCCACCCATTGCTGGTACCATCTCTAGCACTCAGCGTAGAAGACCACTTTAAACAAGAGTAGGTGTACTTAAGACAATGGGCAGGTATGGTGAGGGGGTGACTCCTGAGGCAGGAGACAGGGGTCTTGGGTTTTCATCTACCCTGTTCCCGGCTAGCTGTCTGCCTTGGGAGTGGCTGCCATGTTGCTTTCCAGTAGGCTGGAAACTGTTTTCCTTGTCAGCAGTGGTGTGAAATATCCCTTTCATTACAGTAGGTGTGTTTCATGTACATTTCTCCCCTGTCATCGAATCAAGTGTACATTTTCCCTATATATTTGCTTCTTGGTAGTTTGCCTCTTGCCTGACTTTCCTGTTTGTGTCCTGTGTCCTTTTGTCTATCAGCATCTTGCTGTCTCTTTAATTTGACTGAAATGTTTCTACATCGTATATATTAACTGTCTCATAGTTGGTGCTGATATTTTCTTAGTCTGATGTCCTTTTCATTTTGGTTTTATTATGCTTCCTTCTACAGAAGATATTAATGCATATATATTTGAATCTGTCAATCTCCCTTCCTCTGTGATTGCTTCAAGGGCTGAGGAAGTTACCCTGCTGCCATGGATCTGATAAACATTCTGTTCTGTTTTCTGATATTTCCCTATAACATGACTTTTTATACTTAACTCTTTAATCTGTTTAGAGTACATTTTGGTGGGTGGCTTGCAGTGGATATCTAGTTAAGTGGTCCTAAATAGGAACAGGATAACCCTGTCATCCCCATTCTGGTTTTTTTTTAAACAATTGGTCTTTGTCTCTTTGTTTCCAAAAGGAGAGACAAAATAGAATAGTTGTTATGAAGGTGGACCTTGGCAGAGTGAAGATTCTGGCTTTGCCACTTTCTAGCTGTGTGAACTTTGAGCAGTTGCTTAAATTGTGCCATGCATTTTCTCCTCTGTAAAGTGGGATAATATCTCCATCATAAGCTCTAGTGAAATACTGTATGTAAAGCATGTCACGTGGTACCCAGCATATCGTTAAGTGCCCTCCTTCACCATACGTTTTCATACAGAGTCGGGTCTAATTCTGCACTTTCTATTCCATTGCACTGATTTTAAGTTCTTCTTTGACATCACTATCACACTCCTTAGTTGTTGGCCGCACAGAAAGTTTTAATCTCTGGCCAAACGAGGCACCCCTCCATTACTCTTCTTTTAAGAATATTGCTGCAAACTCTCCCCGTTTTTTTTTTCAGTGAATGTTTATTCCTCCTGCCCACTCTGCACTGCAGCCCCCCTCAATGGTTTGTAGACAACCCTCCACCACTGTGCACACACACCCCGGGATTTTTTTTACCCTCTGCTCTCTCTGGTCCCTCTACCTAACAGGTGTGCATCAACTGTTCTCACCTGGCTTATCTCCCCCTAGCGCCTTGTCATCCCCAGTGTCATCAAGTGCTGATGTCTGTATTCCCTCTGGACCCCAAGCTTCCCTGGAGGTCACTTCTGTGTCCAGTCCCCAGCATGTGGCTGTGTACATCGTAGGTACTCAGGTTAGAGATTGGGGAAGATGGGATGGTCCCCGTGACCTTCGGCTTTGATGGCAAGTGGGCTAACTCTGGCTTCTTTTGGAGGCCCAGCAATGTGGTGGTTGTAACCCTCACTGTGCTGTTGCCAATAATTGTGGGTCATCTCCCAGCCTGGGTCTCAGTTTCCTCCATGGGATAATGAGAAGATCTCTGAGCCCCCCAATTTCTCTTACCCTGGGTGGCTTTAAAGTGAAGATGAGGTAGAAGAACTCACTGGCCTGTGCCGAGCCTCAGAGTGCAGGCTGTTCTCTCTCTTTGTTCTGGGGAGAAAAGGTCTGTTAGGACCAAGGTTCCTCCATTGCACTCCTGGCCACTGTGCTGCAGAGTCCTCAGGGAGAGCCCAGACTTGGGGCATAGGGGTTCAATTTTCAAGAACAGAGGTGTGGAGGGTGGGAATCCACCTCACGCAGGGAGGTGGCATGCCCCACAACCCCCCCCTCCCCCGGGTTCCATTCCCGTTTTCCAGGGGAGGAGTCCCAGGATCCCACAGGCAAGGACCTTGCCTTGGCCACAGGGCCACACTGGGCGTGAGCAAGCCCAGGTCTGCGGGCTTCCAGAGCTGCGCTGAGCTTCCAAGTCCAAAGACTGGTTTTAAGACAGCACTTAAAAATACAGCAGCAGTGTTTACAAATATTATTTCCTGTGTTATCTGGCACTGACAGAAGGAAGTGAACTTGGTACTTTGTCTGTGTTAGGTTTTGGGGTTAGATGCCTAAATGCCAAGTTCAGGTGACCTAGAAAACCTTTCTAGGTCAAATTACTATTTCAAAAGATTTTTTTTTCTTTTCTTCCTTTTTTTTTTTTTTAACCGTCCCACGATTGAACGCTGTCGTTGACATATTTCCCTCCCAACAATGCAAGCCCTTTGTGGCATGATTGAGGGCTTGTTTTGTTGCACTGGGAGAAAATATCTCCCAAATCATCTGCTGCTCATTGTCTCAGGCACTGGCTCACCCCACCCCCCCACCCCATGCCACAGTCCCACCCGACGCTTGCTCATGTGGCCTTCGGCTAATTGTCTTTGGCAAGGATCAGTTTTGGGACGTGTTCCCAACCGCGGAGGATAGATAATTGTTAAGCACGAATACTGGCAGTTCCGGCAACCTGAGGCTCTAGACCGCTGACCGCAGCCCGGCCTCTGGGGGGGCGGCTGGGATTGGACGACAGCTCCACGTCTCTGCAGGGTAGCAGGGCCAGACCGCAGACGCGGGGTAGCCCAGTTGGAGCGGTGACCCTGCCGGTGGACTTCAGGGTTTGAGTCCTCACTCTACCTCCTACCATCTGTGTGGCCTTGGGCAAGCACTTCACCTCAGTTTCCTCATCTGTACCATGGGGCCCTGACTAGTAGTCACTTACCTCAGGGTTGTTGAGCGAACATTTACAAATCAAAAGGAGTGCCTGGCTTATGCAAGCACGGTGTAAATGTTGCACCAGTTAGTTAAAATGAAAAAATGATCGTAGTGGGATCACTGAGACACTCATCCTGCCAGCTATTCAGAGTGTTGGCTGCTGTTGGCTGGCACTGAGCCTCTCTGGTATTGCCTTTGGTGGAAGGAGACGGCCTTTCCCCAGGTTATCACCACCCCCCACCCCGGGGCAGTCTGGGTCCCGTGGCTGGCCCACCTGGGAATGCAGTGGCTCCTTGCCTTAGTCTGGGACGTGGCTCCAGAGCTGCCACCTCTGATGTGACTGCGTCCCAGCTCAGCTTGTCCCTCTGCCCCTCCTGCCTCCCGCCTTTCCTGTAGTGCCCCCCCTCCCAGTGAACTTCCCACCTTCACTCTCAGAGCCTGTTCCCAGGACCCTGCCCTAAAACCACAGGTAGCCACCAGATGCTGAATGGCTCTTGACATCCATTTTTAAAACACATTTATTTCACTTGCTTGCATTTCCAGAAGCTCGTTGAGGAGCAGCCTTGGGGGTTCTGCACCATCACCATCCCCCCCATCTCTGGGTGCGCACCATAGACCCGCCTCGGCAAACTGCCCCTGCTCTGTAGGGTTGTGGGGGTTTGAAGGGGGGGTTGGTGATTTCAGGACCCTCTTCTGGTGGGAAGAGGAAGGGCTAATTCTGGGACAAACAGCAAAACTTAAAACTGACCAAACGGGGGTGCCTGGGTGGCTCAGTCAGTTAAGTGTCCTAGACACTAAAACTCTTGGTTTTGGCTCAGGTCGTGATCTCATGCTTCGTGGGATCGAGCCCTGTGTCGGGCTCTGCACTCAGCGCAGAGTCTGCTTGAGTTTCTCTCTCTCTCTCTGTCTACCCCTCCCCCCGCTCACTCTCTCTCTCAAAATAAATAAATAATCTTAAACAAACAAACAACTGACCAAACCGCTAAAGTACCCAGAGAGCCTCACCCATTCAACCTCTTCATGCACAAAAGAGGAAAATGAGGCCCAGAGTGAGGAAGGTATTGTTGAAGGCCACACAGTGAACAGGTGCCTCTCCTTTTCCCTCCCAGAGGAGATAGTGCTTTGGGGAAATAGCGGGACAGGCTGGTCTTAGGAGTCAGACATGTGGCAGGCGGATATGATGTTATGGCCCAATAAATGCTTTCATGGTGCCCCCAAGCGGAGGGACAGCCAGTCTCGGCAGGGGCTTCCTGGAGGGGGCAGCATGGAGGGAGTGGGAGTTAACTGCAAAGAAAGGGAAGAGAAAGGGGGTGCGCGGGGGGGTGGTGCAGAGCTGCCCAGGCCTGGATGTGTGTGTGCGAGACCTTTTGGAAAGGCAGAGCAGGAGAGGAGCCTAAGTGAGGGACAGGAGGCCACCAAGAGAGTTGGGTTGGCTGGGGGCAGGTTCTCAAGTGCTTTCCAAGACTTTTCCCCGGTGGCAAGGATGGGGCTTGAAGGAGAGGGTCCTGGGCAGAACCAGACAGGTGCCTTGTCTTTCCTGACCCACTCTGGCCCCTCTCTGCCAGATCAGGTCTCTGCTCAGGAAATAGTTGTGGAATCAATGAGTGAACAGATGAGGGAAGGGAAGATTGTGCTGGAGAAAGACGGTTCCACTGCAGTGTTGGGGGTAGGAGCAGGGAGAAGCCAGAGGCTTTGAAGACACCGGCTCCTGGAGGGGTAAGGCTTATGGCTCGGAGCTGGGACTGTAGGTCCCTATCCTCCCTCTTCTCACCCCGGAGAGGCCCATTGGTGCCAGCTGAGATGAGACTGTGGGTACAGTAGGGGTGCAGTTGGGACCAGCTGAGAACGCACACGCTGGCGTTGCCTGCCGTAGAAGCCCAGAGGAAGGCCATCAAAGTCTGCGCCAGATCTGCTGGGGTCCCTGCCCTGCTCCTGGACAGCCTCATCGGACCACGCCCTGACCCACTTCCCAGCCTGCTCCCTCCAGCCGCAGGCAGCGTCTGCAGCCCCCTTGGAAACATTCCCCCTCACAGCGGCCAAATGAAAATGTTTGTTGAAAACAACATGTGCATAATTAAAGCTTAATGAGCGCTTGTCTGTTTGGAATGTGCAATTAGATTTATAATCCGGGATGGGAGCGAGCTCCAAATGGCTTTAAATGGAGCTGAGAGAGAGGATAATTTTTGCCATAAATCTGCGGTAGTGTGGATGGTACATAAGCTGCCACCGGCATGCCGGGCAGCCATGCTCTGCCCACTGGGCTGCCCTGCCCATCAGCCTCTCTTGGCAGCTGCAGCCGGCTAATGGCCCGGGTGGGACTCACCAGGGGTCTTTGAGGTGGTTCTGCTCTGGGTTGGAGTGGGAGCTCGCCTGAGCTGTGTGATCAGAGCTCACTGGGGGGAGAGGAGGGTTGGTGCCGGGTCCGGCTGTGTGGGGGCCCGGTGTGTGGGGGCCTGGTCAACAAGGAGTCCTGCATCATTCCCGTGTCCCGCCTGGGCTGGGAAGTGGCTCCACATTTTGTTCTCCGCTGCATCCCAATACCTAGAACTCAAGTAACGTTTGTCCACTGAGTGCTGTGCCTCTGTACCAACCTCTTGCCTCAAACAAGTCACTACCCGCTCTGTGGGCCTCGGTTTCCCCATATCTCTCACAGAGAATTCTTCTATTCCCCTGGGACCGCATCTCAACCAGTGCTGTCCAGTAGAAATAGAATGCAAGCCACATATGTAATTTTAAGTTCTCTAGCAGCCACATTAAAAAAAAGAAACAGGTGAAATTAATTTTAATAATATATTTTAGTTAACTTCATATATCCAAAATGTTATCACTTTGGCATGTAATCAATATAAATCTATTGATAAGGCATTTTACATTCTTTTGTTGTTCTGAGTCTTTGAGACCTGATGTGTATTTTACACTTACATACATCTTAATTGGGACTAGCTGTGTTGCAGGTGCTCAGGGGCCAATGTGGCCGATGGCCACCCTACCAGACAGCACGGGTCTAGAAGGAGAATGGTTGGAGCCAGTTGAGAAGGTTCTGCCTCCCCATCTGTAAAATGGGGATACTGATGCCTATCTCTCAGAGGAGGCAGGTGCCTGGGTAGCACTCCACCGCGGGAGCTGTAGCGATCTCTGTCTTTTTACACCCCCTCTCAATGTATTTTATGACTAAAACAGACAGCACCATCCACACCAACTCTTGTCAGCAGTGGGGCGGAGGGTCCTACGGTAGCCATAACACTGGGCCTGCTCACAAGGCCTGCTCCCAGCCCCACTGGCAGGCATTGCTCCCCCTTACTGGTCGGTGAGGCCCCAGGAGCAGAGTTGTGAGGTCACCTGCTCTGGTTTACAAAACTTGGAAATGGTGGGGGTGGGTGGGAAGACAGTATAGGCCTTTAGGGGACCAGCAGCCTGGACTGCAGACTCAGCTCTGACACATCCTGGCTGTGTGGCCTTGGGCAGATCCCCTAACCTCTCTGAGCCAGTCATAGCATTAGGTTTTTCAGTGGGCAGAATAAGAATGTGCATTATGCATGGTAAAGCAGGTGCACCAATAAAGAGAAGAGCTTTTTTTTTTTTGAGAGAAATCGTTATTTGATAGTTAGGAACAAAGCATGAAGGTCATCATCATGGGAAAAATCTGCTCTCACTTGGACTTTTACGAAGATTTTAATTTACAAATTTTATTTCAAATTATATATGGCAGGTAGAGGCATCAGGGGTCTTTCCCATGTGTAAGACCTCAGAGGTTTGCATGAAGACCCACTCAGTTTCTTCACCTATGGAAGAGGGGTAGTTATAGTGACCTAGCAACCTCTTGGGGTTGTTGTAAGGATTCAATAATAATATAAGTAATAGCTAACAGTTATTGAGTGCTTGCTGTGTACCAGGTGATGTTCTAAGTTACCTTCTGTATATTAACTTACTCAGTCTAAATGATAGTCCTACCCATTTTCCAGATGAGGAAACTGAGAAATAGTAACTTAGTTAAAGCGTCACACAGCCTGAGAAGCAAGGCTGAGATGTGGACCTAGGGAGCCTGGCCTCAGAGCCAGTGGTTTAACTATCATCCTTCTCTAAGTGCGCTTGCGCCTGAGGCTCGGTCCCTGGCCCCCTCCCATCTGCGCAGCGCCTCTCTGCCCCTCCCCCATCTCTCCCTGCTCCTGATGTACAGCTCTCTGTGACACCACCACATAAAACCGCACTCTCGGCAGGGCCCAGGGCGCAATTGCCACATTCACTGCCTCTAGCCTTTGAGCGGCATTTTATCTGTGCAGGAGTGTTCTCACGGCCCAGCGTGGGGATAGGCAGGCGCGGTGTATGCTGCTTTGATTGTTTCCTCTTTAGATCTCTGTGAGGTGCATCTCTCAGTGTCAGCCACTGGCTGCGCTGGGGGCTGTGCATCCTTGGTCTTTGATCTGTGTCTCTGTGCCGGGGCCGGGGGTGGGGGATGGGGGAGCAAGGGGAAGCAGATTCTACAGAACAACTGTTGCTTTGGTACCAGGAGTCAAGGCCAAGTTCAGAACTGGCTGGGTGGATTCGGGCAAGCTCTCCAGCACCCTGAGCCTTGCCTTGCTCATCTCTACAGTGGGGCTGGTCCTGCAGCCTTGGCATTTCTGGGAAGGTTCCAGTGAGATGACCAGGCACAGCTCTGGGATGAGGTCTGTATACGGTAGGTGCTCCCTGGCCTGAGCTCACAGCAGCCTTGAATGCTGTGTTCCCTGCCCTTTGCCTGGCCAGCCTCCTGTGTGCCCCCCATTATGGGGCTTCCAAGTTACCTTTTCAGGATGCCTCTCCTGAGAGGCCCTCCTCCTTGTGTCCACTCCCCTGCAATAACCTTATCCTGCCATTGTCACATTTGTCAAAGAAGAAGCCATTATTTGATATCTGAAATGCTAAAGTCGTTGCTATACTTTGCAAAGCTGGTCTCTCCAAATCAAGCATGAGCTGAGCTTTGTAGGGTTTGGGGGGAGCACGGAGTCCTAGGGTAGAGGGACTTTCAGAAGCGGGAGGTTCTGGGACTGGCTGAGCCCCAGAGGTGGACATATGGCTATTGGAGCTAGACTGTTATGGATCACTTGATTTTCAGAGGCTTGAGTGAATGTGGAGCTGTCACTGACCAATTGGGACGGGCTTCGAACAAGTTTTGTAGTTACTTGTTTCCATCTTGGGACTATGGCCAGAGAACTGCCTGTCTTTCTCAGATGTGGAGAATAGGAACATTTTATTCTCTGAAGCTTCTCCATAGAACTGCGGGCTCCTTGAGGGCAGGGACTGTGTCATAATCACTATGCCTTGTGTCAGTACAATGTTGGGCACATAGTACACACTGGAGATACTGTTCAGTAAACAACAGTTGCCCTCTCTGTAACCTCAGAATCCCTTTGCTTTTATGTTTCTGTGCCTTGTGACAAATTTTATTTATTTTAAATTCCCAATGGTTGTGAGTGCATTACTTGGCACGTTGTAGGTCTTTAGTACATGCTATCCAAGGGCATGGACTGATTTCATTTTGCTTCTGCATATTTAAATTAGATCCTAGACCCCAGATGGAGAGTAAGAGTGAATGAAGGGAAGATGTGAGAGGGGTGGGGTCAAGATAAATGGGTTGACCTTGGACAGAACTGAGATAATTTCACCTTTTCAGACAAAAGGGAAGGAGGGCAGGATGGGTGTACTGTCAACAGTGTGGGGGAGGGGAGAGATTTGAAGGGATAGCTGACAACCTCAGTGACATAAGAAACATGGTCCTGATGGAGAGGGTTGCCAAGGCTGATGTGGGGATAAGAGTTTAGCACATCATAACAATAATAGGTTAAATCCAAGGTCACTCACAACTATTACTGGTGGTACTCTAATTCATGAATCTATGCTGTAGCCCAGGACATCATGCTACATGTAGAAGTTGAATTGAATCCAGAGCCAATTTGGGATGGAAGCTTTAAGCTTGGGCCCAAGAACGCAGGTCTGTAGAAGCAAGCAAGACTGCCAAGGGTGCATCACATAGCCATAAACAAAAGACCTAGGGAGAGTTGGATTTCAGTGGGTAGAGAAGGGGAGGAGGCGGATGCTCCAGGCTGATCATGGGACAATGTGTGTAAAGGCAGGGGCGCTGGAGGTTTCTACAACCTTGATGGATGCCGTGGGAGCTGAGGCTCAGGGCGAGTTGTCATGGAGGGTCCTAGATGCCAAGGCTAATGATGTGGTGTCACAGCAGGGTTTTGATCTGAGCACTGAAGTAATCACTAGTGACATTCAGGATAGAGGATGGATTGGGGGGAGCGGGAGCTGAGCACAAAGCCTCTGTGGGTGTTTGGGGGATGTAGGAGTGATGGGGCTGAGTCATCCTGGAGGTACTGCCTGGGTCCTGGGTAGGTGACATCTGCTGTCACGATGGCAGAGCCCTGGAGGAAGAGCAGGTCCACACATGTCATGAGTTCAGTGTGGGGTGTGTGAAATTTGAGATATGCATGGACCAGATGTCCAGGGAGAAACTGTACATTGGAATCTGGATGTAACTTAGTTGAAGATGAACATTTGAGAGTCAGTGATATGTTGTAACCCTAAGAAGCCATGACATTGTCCAGGGGAAGTGTGAATAGAGTGAGAAGGAAATGTCAGATATAGTTATCCACCCACTTGTCCATCCCATTCACCTACGCAACCCACTGCATCAACCCAGGCATCTCATCCATCTGTCTATCTCACCCACCATTCCAGTCATCTTCTCATCCGTCTCTCTCTTCATTCTCACCCAACCATCCCATCCATCCATCCATCCATCCCCCCTTCTTTTTTTTTTTTTTAAGATTTATTTATTTATTTGAGAAAGAGAACATGTGCACATGCAAGCGCAAGTGGGAGGAGGGGCAGAAGGAGAAGGAGAGAGAGAATCTCAAGCAGTCTTCTCATTGACTGTGGAGCCTGATGCGGGGCTTGATCTCATGACCCTGAGATCATGACCTGAACCGAAACCAAGTGTTAGACGCTTAACCGACTGAGCCACCCAGGCATCCCCCCCCATCCCACCTTCTAAATCTGCTATCCAGTCACTGAGTCATCTGTTGATCTGCCTACTGGCCCATCTATCCCATTCATTCCTCCAAACCACTTACCTTCCGCACCCACCGATTTATCATCCATACGTCCATCCCACCCATACACCTACCTACCATCCATCCACTCATTTTACCCATTGCAACTATTTCCTTCTCTATTCACTATGTCAACCACCAGCCACATGTGACTTTTGAACACTTGAAGTATGGCTAAGTCTAAACCGAGATGTGCTATAATGTAAAATACACACCAGATTTCAAAGACAGTACCAAAAAGAAAAAAGACTTTAAGCCATCTCATTCACAGTTTTTCTGTTGATTACATGTTGCAATCATAATGTGCTAAAAATAATGGGTTACATAAAATGTCATTAAAATTAATTTCACCTGTGTATATTTGCTTTTTTAACTGCGGCCACTAGAAAATTTAAGATGACATATGTAGCTTGCATTTGTGACTTGCATTATATTTCCATTAGACTGCACTGATCTATACATCTATCACCCATCCATCTATCCATTCATCCACCCATCTATCTCATCCTTCACTCCCTCCCTCCTCCCATCCATTCATCCATCCAGTTATCTCATTTGTCCATCCCACAGATATTTAATTTACACCTATTATGAATCAGTGATTCTGAGGGTTGTAGGAATGAGGAAACCGAAGCATAGAGCAGCTAAGGCACTTGCTCACAGTGGTGCCCATGGAGCTGGCATCGTCTGATTCTAAGATCAGGGCTCTCACCTGCCACCTTGGCTGCCTATTTGCTAAGTTTCCTTAAAGGTAAAAATGGGATCTAGGTTGGGAGGGCTGTTAGAATAGGGGTCCAGGAGCCCCTTTTGCCAAGGGGACCACATGGCTTGGGGGAGAGACAAACCCTTCAGAAGCCTCTGTGAGCAGGGTCCCCGATGGCCGTCATGAAAGGGTTATCCCCACACATTTGATATTTGCAAAAATGTGGGTTCTTTCAGATTCCAAAACTCATTTCCATGACAAAACTCTTGGGAAGAGAAGATGAAGGTCTGGCTTTTGCAGAACAATCTTCCAGCTGTAATGAGGACTGAAGATGACGATGGGAAAAGGAATTATAATTAGAATATGAAATGGGGAAAATTAATCTATTCCAGTCAGTGGTAAGAGGATGTTCTCCTGGCATTTCACAGAAATTCTTAGGCCCTTGTTTCCCCTGCATTTTACCCACCCACCCCCCCGATTTTAAAGCATACGGAAGGTTGTGTGGTGTGAAAAAATATTTTTGGCCGAGGGACTGATAAATTGTGAGATATGCATGGAATTTAAGCTCTTGTGTAGGTCTGGATGTGCTCCTGCCATACATGTTTGTGGGCTCATTTAGGTGAGTTCTGTTCATATAGCTGCAGAGGAGTGGTCATCCCTTCCTTTCCCTGTGCGTATGCTGTGGGCATTGTGTACCAGTCCCATAAAGGGTCTGTGACATGTGCACACTCAGGCTTGTGCTGTGGGCGCCTTTGTGTTGGCTTGGGTTACCCATGGGTGTGGTGTGTGTGCGACTAAGTGCTGTCATAGTCTGCCACTGGTTTGTGGTGTGTATGTAGTCAGCATGCTTGGGCACACTGCATTTGTCATATACATTTGTGTCCACATACACACTCAGCATTCGCTGTGTGGTGGGTACAGATGTGGGCATTTGTGATCTTGGTTGTGCACATGGAGGAGGAGGGGGCCCTGCTTTGATTTGTGACTTCTCCCCTTGGCTTACAAGTTCTTTCCCCCAGAAAGCAACCTCCCCAAAAGGGCTAAGGAAGTAAGCTCCAGGCCTTAGGACCCTGGGGGCCAAGCCAGGGGAAGCCTGGGACCCTTAGGGTCACCCTGTCTCCCTCCTTCCCCCTGCAAGGGCTCTGATATGGTGGAACAGAGAACAGACCCCCTCCTCCCCCACACCACCACCTTGGGTTCATGGCTGCTCAGTAGCCAGGTCCCAAACCCAGTGTGCTCTCAGGACACCGTGCAAGACACCTGGGAGTAACCAATCAGAGGCTGACTCAGGCCTGGCCTTGGGAACCTCTGCCAACTTCTCAGGTCCTCCTCGAAAGCAAGAAGCAAGCTTTACTCCATTACGTGGCAGCTTTTCTTGGTTGAATAAATGAGTGAATGAATGAGCCCACTAGAGGCAGGCTCTGGTGACCTCATGTGGTCCCACTGGCAGACCCCCTTGTGTCCTCAGGCATACACACATCAAAATCCAGGGTTTTCTTTTCTCATATCCCCAGAGCCATCCCCCCACTGCCCACCACAGATAATGCCTCCCTCCCTGAACGGCTAACACATACTTACCAAACACCTGTTATGTGCCAGCCCCAGGCTAATGGTTGGTTCTAGAGTGGGGTGCACCAAAGCCTTGATCCCCACTCTTAAGGGGCTTCTGGCCTAGTGGGAGAGACCAAACCAAAGAAGCAGGCAGCCCACTCTGAAGCCCAGCCTGCCTCTAGGTGTGCAATTTTGGGCAGCTGCTAATCCTTTCCATCTGTTTCCTTGGCTTTAAACAGGGAAAATAATACCTGCTTTGCTGGGTTGCTTTGAGGCTGAAATGAGATCTTTTATGGCAAGCATTTTGCTCAGTGCCAGGTATATTCATTCATTCCCCAGAATTTGTTGAGTGCCTGCTGTGTGCATCGGAGAGAGCAGACAGGTGTCCTTGCTTCTGCGGTGGTTCTGTTCTACTCAGCAGTTGATCAACGGGCTGTAACAAGGGGTTTGGGGGACATCTTTCCATCTGCTTCTTTGATACATGTTCCTATATTTTTAACCTATACCATACTGTTTGATTACTATTGCCTTATAAAATGTTTCAGAGACCTGGCTAAACTAAGTCCCCCTCCATTCCTAGTCATTCTTTCTTATAAAACATATAAATTATGTGTGGCTTTTAAAAAGGTTTTACTTTTATCTAAGTAATAAATGGCCACGGTGACACATCAAATGATACCCAGGAGTTTTTGTTGAAAGCTCCCCACCCTGTCCCATTCCCAGTCTCATTTCTGAGGCCAGACTGTTCCAGGTGCTGCGGGGTTTGGAAATGACCAGGACACAGTTCTAGCCTCCATGTTGCTCCCACTCTGGGGCAGAAGACAGATGTGAAGACAATCTGTGTTGTAAGAGGGGCAGCCAGAGAAGGTGAGAGCATGCAGCCTCTTGGAGGAGGTGGTTTCTGAGCAGGGCCTTGAAGCATGATGAGCTCCAGGCACAGTGTGGTGGATGGACCCCTGCATTGATGGGGCCAGTGCCCAGACTCTAGGCATGGTGCCACCTTTTCTTTTGTTAATATAGCAGTCACTGAAGGCCTCTGCCCATCCCTGTGCTGGCAAGGTATTTGGGTATAGCCATCAATCCTACTGCCTTGATGGGAAGACTGGCCTAGTAAAAGACAATGTGAATGGTGTCATGCTTGCTTCATTCATTCACTCATTCATTCAGCCAACAAGCAATTATTGATTATCTGCTTTCTGCCAGGCACTATTCTAGGTGTTTGGGAGGCAGAGAGACTGAGATCCCTGACCTCCAGGAGCCTCCATTTTGACGGGGGAAATCCACTCTAAGCAGTGAACGTGGTAAAATAAGCAAATGATTTAGAATGCTAGGAGGTAAAAGGGCCTATAGAACAAAGAACAAGGTAGAGCAAGGCAAGGGAATCGGGAAGGGTGGTGGGGGTGGACCCGCAGAGGGAGCAGGCTGGCATCTGAGCCTCTCTGCGTGAAGAGGTTCTGCATGAACAGACATCTTGTGCATGATCATGGGAGAGTGGATTTTTACAACCTCCACGAGGGTGTTTGGTGATGCCTATCAAAATTACAAATGCACGCACGTCTGGACCCAGCGATTATACAAACTAATCCTACAGATAAACTCACACCCAGGCGGAATGATGGATGTACAAAAATATTCATGAGAGCAGTGCTGGAATAGGGAAAGACTAGAAACAACTCAATTGCCCATGAGCTCAACTAGTTAAATATATCTGTTACATCCACACCATGGAATACCAGGTACCGGAAGACAGAATTATGTTCTGATATAAAATACTTCCCAAGATGTGTTGCTAGGAGAAAAATGAGGTGCAAAACAGGGTGTATAGTATGTTGTCATTTATGTGAAAGAGACGACTATAAAATGTATATATGTGGACCATCTCTGAAAGGATATAAAGGAAGCCGGTAGACTCAGTGGCTGCCTCTGGAGAGAAGCAATGGATGGCAGGGAGGTGGGGTGGGAAGGAGAATTTTCACTCTGTTGCTTTTTGTGCTTTGGAAATTTTGAATCGTGTAAAGATAACCCAATAAAAAAATTAAATTTACAATTAAAATGAAATGGCCGGCTGCCATCGGGGCCCCACCCAGATCCCTTTACTAGCCTCTACAGCCAGCTCCTGACCACTGGCTGCAGATGGCTCACAGTTGGCACAATTCTCTGGGGAACTGTCCCTGGCCAGATGGGGGCCACCCTGCTCAGAAGGTTATGCCTCCCCTTGTCCCCTAAGGGCAGCCCACAGCCAGTGACTGACTGAACTCCATGGGGCAATTCATGCCCCATGGCTCCCCATGGGACCAGGCTGCAGCGGGTCTCCAGCTGAGATCACATCTTTGCTTAGCTACTTCCACTGCCCTGTCCTGCTTCCCTTCCTCCCTTACAGATTTTCCTAAAGAGCACTGTTCAAAAATCACATGCATTTGAAAATCCTGGTCTCACGCTCTGCATTTAGGGAACCTGATCCAAAACACCTGTCTCAAGGGAAGAGAACTTACTGGAAATGAGCTGAGTGCTCTACGTGTTTTGGTACAATACCCCATGGAGATGGGACCACTGTCATTATCCTCATTCAGCTGATGAGGAACCTCAGAAATTCAGACACCAGCTCAAGAATACACATCATGGAAAAAAGCCAGTGACCCCAAAGTCCACACTTCTCCCATAACACCTGCTTCCTACTGCAGGGAGATCTTCCCGTGTCCAGACATGGCAGCTTATCAGAACACAGGATTGTAGTGTCTGTGCGTGGTTTCTACCACAGCCCTCCCTGCCTGTGGCCAGAGGTGGCCCAAGGGGCAAATGTGAGGGGGCCAAGCTTCTTAGGATGGTAAGACCTGGAGGGCATGTCTGGGGCAGGTGTCCTGATCCCAGGGCTCTGAAGATCTCAGCCTCCCTCCATCATGTGGAATTCTAGCTCTTGCTGATAGTCTGATGGCCTTTTAGCCAAGAGAGATCTTTGCATACTTCCAGGGTTGGGGAGCCCAGTATCTGACAAGGACCATCTACCACATCTATGGACAAGGCATAAAGGGCAGGAAGGTTTTCCTCTCTTTGCCCTGTGATTGAGGTGCTAATCCAAGCCCACGGGGGCCGTAGGACAGGGGTTGCTCTTTTCACCCTAGAGGGAATCCTGCTGAAATGAGATTTGGGCATCTTGGGCTCGAGCTTTGCTTCTCCGGACCCCACAGACCTTTCCCCTCAGTGCGTTCAGTCTCCTGACCTTCTCGGGCATCTCCTGGGGCCTTCTTGAAAACACCTTACTCAGACCCGCTTCTCTCTCTTTCTCTGTTCTAGTTTGATGGTGACAGTGCCTACGTGGGGATGAGTGACGGGAACCCAGAGCTGCTATCGACCAGCCAGGTGGGTGCTCCATCCTGCCTGTGGGGGTTCAGCCTGGAGCTGGCTGGAGCTGAGCTGCTTCAAGGTGGGGCTGGGATGGGGCAGAGCAGTGGGGCAGGGCCCATTACTATCCTCTCTCACAAGGATCAAGAATATCAAATATTCCCTTGAAAGTGACAATCCAACTGGGACCACAGTGTTTTCTGTAAAGCACCTACCTGGCTACAGTTGGCTGAAAATGGGCACCATTGAAAACTTGGTAAAACTGCAAATGTGTTGCCCACATTTCCCATGCACAGAGGAGAACTCTTCAGCAGCAGTGAGTAAAGATGTCACAAGCTCCCTGGTACTCTCTGCCTCTTGCCACCACATAGCACCCATGGGATCTACACTGGCACAGAGACACACATGCCCATGCAAAGGTGTGCAGAGTTCTCCTGCCCACCTAGACTTGTCTAGTACCCCTGTGGAGGATTGTGGATGTGGCATACAGGGAGGAGAGCAGAGGCTTCCTGTGCGGTCCTCCCTGGGAAGGAGACTGGATCATCCCTGGGCAAGGCTATCCCGGTCCCTAGCCCTCTGGGAGTCCTAGATGCCAGCTAGAATCTGAATTTCCACTGAGAGCCTGGTCTCCAAAAGTTAAGTTTTCTTTCAGCCGGGAGCATCCTCACTGCAGATTGGAATGCTGGGGAGGGTCCTCACTGCAGGCTGGGACGCTGGGGAGGGTCCTCACTGCAGGTTGGGACGCTGGGGAGGGTCCTCACTGCAGACTGTGGTAACCTGGAGGACGGTTCCTTAAGGCAGGGGCGCCTGCAGAGTGGCAGTGGCTCAGGGTGCTGAGGAACTTGGGGAGCTGGAAGACAAGCCCGTCCCCGGAGCTGACCGCCATCCTCTGTCCATGCAGTCATGAAGGTTGTGGCAGTCCAGATTGGGTTGCTGGGCCCACATTTTCCAGCTCGGGAGTTAGAACCCTATTAATGCACAAACACTTACGTGCCCTCCTATGTGACAAATCCAGTGGCGGACATAGATGAGTAAGGCGTGGGCTGTGGCCCCCTTAGGGCGCACTGCCAGCGAGGGCAGCTCCTGGACCCTCAGTGTGGTGCACAGGCTCCGCTGCTGGGCACTGCATCCCCCTCCCCTGCCACTGCAGGGGTGCTCGCACTGGGGCCGCCAGGCCGCCCACGCCCCTTCGCTGGCCTGTGACCATGTGAGCATCACGATGCTGCTGCAGAGCTACCTTTCTATGGCACTGACTCGTGCCAGCCTGAAAGACACTGGTGGGCAGGACTCCAGGTCCTGGAAATGCTCATCTTGGAAGAGACCACTGAAGTCGTTGAACTGTCCTTAATCAGCTTGGACATGTGGTGTCTCACAAGACCAGAGCTTCCTCCTGAGCATCTCATCTGAGCTCTTTCACTGTTTCAAGTGCATTTTGTTAACGTGCTGAGCCTCGCTCTCAGAACCGTGGCAGGTGGAGTTGGCGTGGCTCAAACCCTGATGGAGAGCGTGGGCACCATACTCTGGGGGGAAGGGAGGGTGGGGCTTGTGGGGCTCCGTGTCTGCCCACAGTCCTTTGCAGAGGAGAAGCAGGGCCAATAAGCATCCCCACAGGCTGTTGGCTGCAGCGCCCTCACCTGCCTGCCCAGCACATCCCCACAGTTGCAAAGCCTTTTCCTCACTGGTTATTTCAGCTGATCTTCACCAGTCTTGAGAAGTAGTAGGTTGCCACTAATCCCATTTTATAGATGAGGAAACTGAACTGGAGGATGTTGAGTGGCTCATCCAGGCAGGGGGACAGCTGGGGCTCAGAGCTCCACACATTACTTTGCTCCGTTCCCACCTCAAGCCTGCCCCCGACTTGCTTCAGCCAAGTGTTCCTTTGTCAGAGAGCTGTTGGTGACCCTGAAATCCAAATTAGGTCCCCTCGCCTTGATTCTCTCTCATGCCACCGTGTCCTTTTAATTCATGGCATTTGTCACTGTTTGGGGTCACCTGCTTATCTGTGTGAAGACTTGGTTAGCATCTGATTTCCACACTAGAGCAGGATCTGGTCCCTCATTCACTGTTGTGTCTCCCAGCGTGTTACAGAGCCTGGCACATGCAAGGTGCTCAGGAAAGACTTGCCTAATGGGTCATGTGGCCCCTTCTCTTCTCTGGACTTCAATTTCCCTGGCAGGGAAATGAGGCAGTTGGATTCCCCAAGGATCCCTTCAAGTCTCTTGTGCTGTCACTCAGAGAGTCTCCCTAATTTAGCACTTTATAAAGAAAACATCAGGATTCCCTGTGATTGACCAGACAGACACCCTGTGGCGTGAGCCAACCTGGATGGGAACAGATTTAGCAATTACAATCTAGTCTTCTTACAGGGTACCAGTTGACTTTTGTTGCATAAGAAGCATGTCAGGGGGCTCCCAGGTGGATCAGTCGGTTGGGCATTGGACTCTTGATTTGGGCTTGGGTCATGATCTCAGGGTCATGAGTCGAGCCCTGCATTGGGCTTTGCACCCAGCACGGAGTCTGCTTGAGATTCTCTCTCTCCCTCTCCCTCTGCCCCATGCTCTCTCTCTCTAAAATAAATAAATAAATAATAAAATCTTAAAAAAATAAAAAACCCAAGCTAGTCAAAACTTAGTGTCTTAAAACAACAAATATTTACATGATTCAAAATTCCATGGGTTGGTGGTTTGGTTGGGTTCATTTGGGTGGCTCTTCTGGCCATAGCTAGGACCCCTGTAAGTGGCCACTGTAAGCTGCCAGGTCAGCTGTGGCCTGGTTGGTATGGGGACTTGCTTCTCTCCAGACAGTCTCTTGTCCCCCAACAGGCTAGCCTGAGGTTGTTCACGTGGTGGGAAAAGGGTTCCCAGAACAGCAACAGCAGAAGCTGCAAGACCTGTTGAGGTAGGCTTAGAACTGGCACATGAGTACTTCCAGGACATTCTGTCACTCAAAGCAAGTCAGAGAGCCAGTCTGGATTCAAGGAATGGGGAAGTAGACCCTGTTGTTGGGAGGAGCTGCAAAGTATTGTGGTCTTTTAACAAACCCACGGGAACGTGGGATGTTGTTCATGCTGATTTTTGTTGAAGAATAACAGACTCGTCCAGGACCTGCAGCCCCTAGTGGCTTGATGGGGCTCCAGGATCCCTACTTCTTAATGTTTTCTTCCAGTCTTTTCCCTGAAGTGCTTGCCTGAACCCCCTTCCCTGCCCCACCCTACACACACATGCACATTAATGCCCTGTCATGATGTGCTGCCCCACCAACCACAGGGATTGTATTGTCCCAGTTCCTGGGGGGCTGACATAAACATCTGGGCAAAATGATGGTCTCCTTGCCAACAGAGGATTCAGAGTACAAACACTCTATATGTTGTTTTTTTTTTTTTAAGTAGGCTCCTTGCCTAGCGTGGAGCCCAATATGGGGCTTGAACTTATGACCCTGAGATCAAGACCTGAGCTGAAATCAAGAGTCAGACACTTAATTGAGCCACCCAGATGCCCGCAGAGTGCAAACAGTCTAAATGGCATAAAATGCATTTTATAAATGCAGTTAAATGTGAGATTCACCTATTGAACAAATGGGCACCTATTATGTGCAAAGCTCTCGATGTAAGCGGGAAGCCATTTCTGGAAGATGTTTGCTTCCAGAACATACCATTTCATCGTATTAAAAACCTGCTCTTTAATGTAATCTTCTCCCGAAACACCATCTTCTTTATCTAGAAACTTCAGTGGAGACACAGGTTCCTATGGGATATATACCAGCCAACTGTGCCCCCTGTTAAAAACTTTCAAACCAGCTCTTATGGGCTTGCAGTTTCTTTTGCAAATGCATGCTTTATTGTTTGGTTTTCACAAGTTTCCACAAGATTCCTGCCTGGCTGCCTTAGCTTTCACACAGAATCCCCTTTCCCCCTCCCCTGGACCTTGTGTTTCTTTTGCACCAGACTTGTGTGGGTGGTCCGAAACCGAGATGCAGTTCTCAGACATCACTTCTGGCCCATCAGCAACTTCTGGGAGGGGAGGGCCTTGTAGAGATAAGCTCTTCCCCCTCTTGAGAACAGACCCAGGCCAGGAGTTACAAGGATAATATTTCCCGGTTATGTGGCCCGGGGAAGAGTCTCCTTCTTGCTGGGATGAGGCTGAAGAGGAAAGGAACGAGGCCGTGGGCTCAGCAGACTTGGATTCAAATCCAGCTCTTGCACATCCCACCCAGACGCACACTCTAACCCCGTGCAGGTTGTGGCAGCTTTCTGTCAAATGGGAGGCGTAACGTCTGCCGCCCAGAGTATGACGAGTACCATAGATGAGTGGTGTGGATTCCCGTCACCAGGCCAGGGCACCTGTCCTCCAGCTGTTGTGAGTGCTGGCTGCTAACGACTCACAGCTGCCCCTTCTCTGGAGAACCCGCCTCTGCCAAATGAGAACCATGAATGGGGAGGGGTGTGGGGGATGGTCCAGAAGGCCAGGTGGGCGTCTTGTCTCAAGCGGGGAGCAGTTCTGCAAATCTCCACGGAGCTCCAGCTGACGCGGCATCCTTGCTCAGCTCCTTCCCCTGCCCTGTCCTGTTGCCCTCCCTTCCCTTCTGAGTCACTTCTCAAGGGGAATGGCAGTGTCAGAGGAATCCCCATCTCAGGCTCTACCTCACGAAAATGTAAACTAAGATACTGTATAAACCGCCAGCACTCCATAAAACTAGCTGGGAGGACTTATTTCCATGTTTTTCTTATCATAAATAATGCTTTGGTTACACAGATGACTCTCTGGTCACCTCTTGTGCTCATTTATAGTTCTGTGCCTTTGTATGCACTGTTTCTTCTGGTACGAATCCCCTATTTTCACCCAACAAATGCCTATTTGTCCCTTCAGGGGCACTGCAGATGTCACCTCCTCAGTTTACCCTTCCTGGCTGTAGGTAGAATGTCCCACTCTCATAGCTGTAAATACGACTTCTGCTGAAGATTTCTGACCTTGTCCTAAGGATTATTGAAAGGATTTGTGTGTGTGTATGTGTGTGTGTGATAGAGCGAGAGGGAGGGAGCGAGGGAGGGAGAGAACTGGCATATGACTACTTCCACCACATTCTGTTAGTCAAAGCAAGTCACTGGGCTTTGTTAGTGAGAAAGAGAGAGATTGAAATTGGGTAACATGATCAAATAGTACAGTTTTAAAAGCTCTCAATGACAAGAGCAGATACAGACAGACAACACAGGAGGGTAAGTGAAGGATGGTATTGTCCTCTATTGTGGTAGAGGCAGAGGAGATGGAAAGAAGTGGATGGATCTGAGATGTGTTTTGGAAATAAAGTTGGCAGATCTTGATGATGGATAGATCTAGGGCGAGAGAGAAATGAAGGAGTAAAGGATGAATCCCAGGCTTCCAGCATAGCCCATTCTCCAGCATGGTGGTATGAGTTTTCTGAGTTGGGGAAGGCCTGGGGAAGTGCAGGTTTGATGAGGTCAGACTTGGACACATTACATTTGAGATGCTCATCCAAGTGGAGATGTCCAAGTAGGGAGATGGCTGTACAAGTCTGGAACTCATTGGGGAAGTCAACTTAGAAGTTCTTAACCCATGCTATTAAAACCGTGTGAGGAGGAAATTTGCAAAGACAGAAAGAAAGAAGAGTGAGAAGAAGACCAAGGAGTCTTAAATGTTGAGCTCCAATATCTGGAAGCAAAGTGGAAGAGGAGAAGACCATGAAATAGGTTGAGAAGCAGTGACCAGAGAGGTAGGAGGAGAACATGGAGTCTTAGATGGAGGTAAGGGATCCAGGGGAAAATGATGTTGGATCCACAGCTTCTTCCCTGTCAAAGGATGACTTTTAAATAAATCAAAGATTTATATGTACTCATGGGAACCATAGAGGCACCAGAAAAAAACTTTAAGGTATACTTTACAGCTTTAGAGTGGGAAAGATATTTCTATGACTCAAAGTCTTAGAAGAAAAGACTTAAAAATTTGACCACAAATAAAAAAGAAAAACAACTTTTGTATGGCTAAAACAGCATAAGTAAAGTCAAAAGACAAATGAATAATTGGGCCAAATTATTTTCAACTCATAACATAGTCAAAAGATTAACCTCCCAAATATATAAAGAGTTCCCAGAAATCAATTCAAAACCCTGGTAGGAAAACAGGTGGGAGATATGAACCGATAGTTTCCAGTACAGGAAATGCAAATGGATTTTAAGTTTGTGAAAAGATGCTAAAATCAGTTCCTACAAGAAACAAAACTACCGTTTTCACCTCTTAGATTGACAAAAATGCAAAGGTTTGATAGTAGACTCTGTTGGAGCCCCTGTGGGGAAATAGGCATTTTTGTACATTGCTTGAAGGCAGAGTAAGTTGGTGCAACCCCTATGGAGAGCAAATTGGCAACATCTATCAAAATTACAAATGCATTGACCTTTAACCCAGCAATTTCCCTTTTGGAAACATATCCTACAGATATATTTGCTCACATGAGAAATGGTGTCTTCAAGATTACTCATTTTGGTATTGGCATAATGGCAAAGAATTGGCAACAACCCAAATATGCAACAATGTGGGACTAGTTAAATAAATTATGTACATTTATCAAGTGGAATACTGTGTTGCTGTAAAGAAAGAATGAAGAAACTGGAGAAAAACAGAAGTTCTTTAGGTACATTGTTTATTGAAAAAAGCAGGGTGGTTAACAAGTAAGTATAGTATGTTACCATTTGTGAAAAAAGCTAGTGAGACTTTCTCTCTAGGTGCTTGTATTTGATTAAAGCAACTCTGGAAGGATATACAGGAACTAATAACAGTGGCTTTGTACATTGTGTGTATACATATATGTGCATGTGCATGTTTGCGTGTGTGTGTGTGTGTGTGTGTGTTATGGAAACTGGGCAGGTACACAGGGATGGAAAAGAGACTTTTCATTGTACCTTTTTATGTTTTAGGGGTTTTAGACCATAGGGATTTATTATAACTTCAAAACGTTGAATAAAAGGTACACAAGAAGGAGAGGGTCAAAGGCTCCTGAGGGATTGGTTGGGATAAAAATTGAAATGTGTCCAATAGTTTTAAGAAAAAGAAAGTCATTCTGGATCCCAGAAAAAGTGGCTTTGGTGGGGAGTGGACTTTGTGCAGGTCCTGGGGTGGATCCAGACGGGAGCGTGCGGTAAGGATGTAAACAGGGAGTGTAGACAACTTGTGTCTTGTGTGTGAAGTCTGGCTGTGCAGGACAAGGGCCAGGGCCATAGCTCAATGAGATGAGGACTCCAAAGGAGGGATTTTTTTTTTTTTCTTTTAAGACGAGAGAATCTTTAGGATGTTTAGTTGTCGATGGAAGGCATCCAAGAGAGAGGATAAAGCATGGGGTTCAGGAGAGGGAAGGGTTAAATGATGGTTTAAGTTTTGGGAGGGGTTGGGTCCTGTCCAGAGATGGAAGCTCTGGCCTTAGCCAGGAGTGGGAACACAGGGGGAAAGGAGTGTGTCGCTGTAGATTGGGCCCTGGGAGCAGAGGGCATCTGCACCTGAAAGCATCTGTCTTCTCCGAGAGGTTGGTGGGCAGGTCAGCTGCTGAGTCAGGGCACCAGAGGTCTGACAGGTGGAGAAGGTCTGGGATATGTGTGTGGCCTGTGGGAGACTGAGCTCTTGGTGCAGCTGCTATGGGGGCAGACAGTTGGATGAATCCACGGTAAGGATTTGCCAGGCAGGTGTACCAGAAGGATGCTCAAGCTCATTTGTGCAAAAGAGAGACTGAAATGAAGAACCAGGGAATCTAAGCTGGGTAAGGAGAGAAAAGAGGGGGGCCAGGCCCTGAGAGTCCCCAAGTGGGGTGCTGGGCAGTGAGGACACCTCAGTCATGGAGTTGGAAGTGGGTGGTGGTTCTGAGAGAAGCAGCTGTGGGCACTGATGGGGTCCTGGGTGCATCCGGGGAGTGGGCAGCTGACACAGTGGTGCAGAGCCCAGCATCAGCACGGTGGCTGAGCTGTAGAGACCCAGAATGATGCTGAGGTGGGGTGGATGGGAAGCCAGAGCCCAGAGCCAAAGGCTGGGAGCATGGAAGGGTAGGGGGACAAGCACGTGGGGCCAGATGCTGATGGAGCTGAGTAGGGTGCAGTGGGGTTGGTAGGAAAGATGGACAGTGGTCTAGGTGGGGCAGCAGAGAGGCAGGAGGATGTCAAGCCTGCCTTCCAACCTGAGATACATGAACAATGGGGGAATGCGCAGCTCATCCACAGAGGAGACAGGAAGTGAATGGAAGGCGTGTTCTAAGGAGCTCTGGGGAAATAAGGACTTTTTTCTTCTTAGAGTAGGAATCCCAGTGGGACCAGGGGCTATTTGTGAGGGGAGAGGTTCAGGGGGCTCACTTTTGAGGTGCTCCTTGGGGAACCCTAGGGCCTGCAGAGCATGGTCAGCACCACCAACTAGGAGCCCTGCCAGGTGTGAGCAGGGTCCAGTGTTTTTGCGTCCCTTGCTAATGTAGCAGCAGAACGTGTGCTGGGGAGTGATATCATAAAGGCCAAGATTCCCGTACTACACAATTCCCTCTCAGTGCCTCACACCACACCTGTCATGCACAGGCATCAAGGACTTGGAGTTAAGCAGATTCTTGCTGTGGGGTCTGCACAACACTGTGAGTGTGCAGCGACCTTCCTTCATAGATCCCCAGGGATGCCTGGTCCATTTCTCTTACCATTGGTTCAAGCACTGTCCTAGGGTGTGTGGATGGTATAGCCAGGAACCCAGAAGGCCAGAGCTGGTCAGAGTCACACCTCCAGTTCCCGGGCACTGTCCTCGTGCCTTGAAGATGCAGCCTCCTTCCAGCAAGGGACCGTGTAGGATGCCCAGAGTGGGGAAAAGCCCAGAGTTCTGAGTTCCAGGTTCTGTCTGCTCCATTTCCTTCACCTGGGTTGGTATCTATCCCAGCCTATTCCTCATGTGAATTATGAGGGTAGATGATCTGTTGGATTTTCCCAGCCTAGATACTGATGATAATGGACATCCACAGTGCACTTCCTTGGGCTCAGACACTGGAGCTAAATGTTTCCCATGAACCCTATCAGGTAAGTACTGTTGTTGTTCCATCTTACAGATGAGAAAACTGCAGAGCAGAGAGAGAGAGAGGTGGTTGAGTCTTTATGAAACAAACAAACGGTGCGCTGGGGATAAATGCATAAACAGTTAAATGCGCCGGGAGACGGGAGGCCCTCCTGTTCTTGCTGCAACCAAAGATTCTGGGCTTAGTAACTCTGGCCTCTAAGTCTGTGTACATCGCAAAGGGCAGGGACGACACGGCTTTTATTGCTTTAATTAAAACCTGAGTGAAGAGCTCGCGGTTCATATTAAAATGAAATTGTGTTTCGCTGGCCGTGGTGCCTGGAAGGGAATGGCAGTGATTACTGCTAAGATTACCAACAATCAAAGAGAAAAGGCCTTTTGCAAGCATTTCCTATTAAAGCCACAAACATCACACTTTAAAAATAATTATGGTTGTGTTATCCGAACATGATTCATGAATTCTGAATAAATATGAGGGAGCCTTGAAGGAAACTGTTTCAAGACCATAGATTTTGTTCAAATCTGATGAAATTTAATATCATTTCACAGCTGGAGAATAAAATGCAAGGAGGGAAAAAAAAACCCCATCCTATGTGTATGGAGAGAATTGAGTATATGTCAGACGGAACTAATGAGCTTTCCCTCATCAGTCCTACACACGTGCTTAGAAAAATGGACGAGCCTCTCTTGTTTTCATTGAGAGAAAACTGCTGAGAAGGAGTTGGTACTTACACCTCACAGATCTTCATTTTGCATTCCAGTGGCTAAAAATATATTCACTTTAAAGCTCTATGTTCCTGGCTGTGAGATGTTTAAATGTTCAAGGGTGCAGGCATGGAGGCGTTAGGGGGGATGGATTTGGGGGTGGGGGATCGTGGTCTGCATTTGCTCCACCTCCCCTGTGGTAAAGATCTTTTCCATACAATGCAGCAAATGTTTACAGCATATAGTTTTGTTTCCTTCCAACTATTATGAGAGAAATTGAATCCCTGGAAACGTTCCCTCTCTCTAAATGGGATGGAAACAATGAAGATGATGCAGGAAGTTTATGGGTTGGGGGAGGGGACAGCAGTGGGTTGGAAATGTAATTGCAAGGATATTCTTTACAATAGCACCCCTCTCCCATTCTCAGCCACCTTGAACTCAGCATATTCGACAGGGCCTGGGTCTTTGCCCAGGGGGTGTGGGAGAGCCGTCTGCTTTAACACATTTGTTCATTGCTACATGAAAGCTAGCATCAAGAAGTAGAAATGAAGCCAGATGTGGGACCTTTCCAAAATGGTGCTGGGTCCTTAGCTTTTGGAGGGTTGCGAGCCTGGGTCTGGCCCTTTTCAGCTTCCTTCACCATGTACCCTTAGGTAGGTCATTTGCCTTCTCTGAGCCCTGTGTGTTTTTTGTTTTTTTTGCATCTGTGAATGGGGGCTGAATCGGTGTCTCTGAGAGACCTTCTAGGTTATAATCTGTGGCCAAGGGGTTGGTTTCATCGCCCCCCCCCGCCCCCGCCTGAGTCTCTAGGAAAGACAGTGGTCTGTCCAACATGCCAGAGACTCACCTCCCCTACATAGCTGAGTTGCCCCAGTGCTGAGGGGGCCTTAGAGATGGAGGTCAGTGACTCTGAGTGAGGTTCTAGCCCACCACTGGTGACAGTAAAGAGATGCCAGTGGTCGGTTGGGTAATAAGGGTAATGATATGAGAAGACAGACCTGGGCTCAAATTATGGTCTTTGGGTTTTTGTTTTTTTTTTTAAGATTTATTTATTTGAGAGAGAGTGCACACGCACTCTGGGGGGCGGGCAGAAGGAGAGGGAGAGAGAGTCTTAAACAGACTCCCCACTGAGTGTGGAGCCTGACGTGGGGCTCAATCTTACAACCTTGAGATCACTACCTGAGCTGAAACCTGAGTCGGATGCTTAAGCGACTGTGCCACCCAGGGGCCCCTCAAATTATGGTCTTTGTGTATCATGACTGGGTGACCTTGGACAAGTGAACAAGCTTTCTCAGACCTCAATTTTGTCTTTAAAAGGTCCTCAAAGTGATGCAGGGAGAAGTAAATAAGATACATTTATATCCTAAGTTTTGGTACATGGCAAATGTCAAAGTTATGTGAGGTGCTATTAAAGTATACATTTTACAGATGAAAAAACTGATTTTCAGGAAAATAAAACAACTTGCCCAAGGTCATCCACCCAGGACATGATGGGCACAGGAGTCAATGAGGCATCAGAAATACCAGCAAAGGGAGGCCAGTCAGCTTTTTTTTTTTTTTAAAAAGATTTTGGGCACCTGGGTGGCTCAGTTGGTTAAGTGACTGCCTTCGGTTCAGGTCATGATTCTGGGGTCCTGGGATCGAATCCCGCATTGGACTCCCCCTGCTCTGCAGGGAGCCTGCTTCTCCCTCTGCCTCTGCGGGAGGCAGAGGGAGAGAGAATCTGAAGCAGACTCCTCGCTGAGCATGGAGCCTGACGCGGGGCTTGATCTCACCACCAGGAGATCATGACCTGAGCCAAAACCAAGAGTCCGAAGCTTGACCGACTGAGCCACCCAGGCGCCCCACAGTCAGCTGTTTTATCTGATGCAGATCAAATTGTGTGAAGAATTGAAATTGAAAAGATGATATTGGAACTATCTTGTTTTTAAAATGTGCCAAGAAATGTTCCCCCTCAAATAACAAAAATAGTAGAAAATGCCTCCTGCCAATTGCCAGCTCGCTGAAGATGGGCAAACCCTTCCCAGCCCCCTCCACTAGACGCACCTCCAGCCGAGTGCTCCGGGGAACGGTGGGGGCTGTCAGGCCTCCTTCCTTCACACTAACATTAAAACGCCTTCATGGGGCCCAGACAGCCCATTTCTCTGTCTCTCAGATACTGAGAGCCCATGGCTCTGGTGGGGAACAAAAGTCCAGGCATGAGGTGGTCGCCCCTGCCGGGCCTGCCAGCCCCTGGGAGAGTGTGAAGCACAAGCGACCAGGTGGGAGTCAGCGGCAGGTCTGTGGTCCGTGGGACCCCTACCTACTTCTGCCTTGTTCTTGCTATATGACCTTGACCCAATTACTCACCCTCTCGTGGCGGCGATTTCTACCTCTGTCAAATGGGACTATTATTACCTTCCTGGCAGGTTAAGCCAGAAGTGGGTGTAGCTTCATTAAGTAGTTTAGTGTAGTTAGATTAGTTAAGTGGGTGTAAGCTAGTTGAGAGGACTGGTTAAGTGGATATGAGGTAACCAGCTTGGCCAGGGCTGGTTATGATAGGAGCTTGGTAAAGTTTTTGTTGTTGTTGTTGTTGTTGTTAGAATTTACAAGTCGGAGAAGAAAAGCAAGACAGGGAAGGAGCTAGGAGAATGTTCGGTAGCTCTATTCTGTGAATGCTTGTTACCTAGGACGGGGTGGAATGAATAAGATGAGGTTTGTGCTTCAGGTAAACAGAAACAGAAATCTCACCTCAGGCCAGCACCGTGGGCCCCCGAGATGCACCTGTTTGCCTGCTGGCACAGTCTGAACCACCACCCAGGGCCACTGAGCTGTTGGGAGGGTGGCTCACAGGAGCCTGGGGTCGCTGGGGAGCATGGCCTCGAGTGGAGCTGGGTCAGGCGGGGCGAGGACGGGGAGGTGGGCCATGTGAACGACTGTTGGCTTTGGAGATGGGAAAGGAGGGCCTTGCGGAAGTCTGCCTTTGCTTTGTGAGGTGGGATGGTCTTTGGAAGTCCCCTTGAGAAAACCTTAGAGTTCTCTGTAACAGCACAGGCCTTGGAAGCCGATCTGGGCTACTTTTGGCTGTTTACCGGGCTCGGATGGCCCTCAGGGATGGGTGGCTTGTGGCTAGAGGTGGTGTCGTGTGAGACATAAATGGGCAGCTCTAAGCTTGCTGCTGGCCTTCATGAACAGTCACCAGAGACAGCAATGCGAGCCGGATGGCAGAAGGGATGAAGAGGCATTTTGAAATTTATTAAATACTTCCTCCATGCCACCAAATTAGAAAATGGGAAAGACAGGAAATACCAAGTTAGCCAGAATGTGGAGGAACCAACTTAGCCAGAATGTCTTCATACGTTGTTGCGTAAATTGGAACAGCCACTTCGGAAAACCATTTCTCGGCATCTAAAGCTCTGTGACCCCGTCATCCAGCTACTAGGTGTTCACTCAACAGAAACGCATTCATCTGTTCACCAAAAGACACCTGTAAGAATGTTCATAGTGGCCCTTTTCATAAACGCACAAAACTGGGAGCGATCCAAATGCCCATCCACGGTAGACCGATGAACGATGGCAGGATATTCTGACACCATGGAATAGTATGCAGCAACGAGAAGGAGCGATGTATCACCGCAGGCTCTCACAAACCCCAGGGTGAGGGGAAGAAGCCAGGCCCCCAAACAGAACATTCTGGATGATTCCATGTACTTAAAGCACATGAACAGGCAAAACTAATCTATTAAAAATCTGATAAAAAATCTGAGTTGTGGTTGCCCTGGTTGGGGCCTGGGTCATGAGGAGTCATGAGGGGCTTTGGAGGTCCTGGTATGGTTTTCTCTCTTTATTTAGGTGCTGTTTCCATGAGTCTATTCGCTTTGTGAGGGTTCATCCTTGAGCTGTATACTTATGACTTGCGTACTTTCTGTTGGTTACCCTATGCTGCAATAAAGAGTAAAAAAAGATTTTCAAGGTATTTGCACAGATGTGTCCATTTTTAGAGACGTGGCAAGATGGGGAAGGGGACCTAGCCAGATGTCTTGTGTCATGTGTTCCCAGTAGGGGTGTGGGCAGACTAGCCCTTCATAGCCTGGGCAATTTATTTAACTTGCTGGGAAGGGAAGGACTATTTTCGCCTCCTAATGGATGATGAACTGTGAAATTGCTCCCGCCGTGGCTCGCGCCAGGGCAACAGGTGGTATGGGCTTCCCCGGATCGGCTCAGCTCTGCGGGCCCCGATCTTCACTCGTATTTCTCTGCGGACAGAGCTTTAGGAAATGATTGAAGATATGAACACCTGAAAAAAGGAAGTGTGTGTGCATGTGTGTGTTTTTGTGATGCTGTGTTGTGGTGCCAGGAAATCTTGTCTGTGGAGCATTTGAAGATGTCTGGGCGCATGCACAGATAGATGCTTGGACGCACACACGGTCACGCACAAATACAAACGTGCACATCGCGCTCACATAGGCACGCTTGCTGACCTACACCTTTTCACGTATTAAGCATCACTTTGTGACTCTGAGCAAGCCACTTAACCTCCCGGTGCCTCAGTTTCCTCAGTGAAATGGAGGTAATGATAGTATCCAGTTCTTGTGGCTGTTATGAACAACACACACACACACACACACACACACACAAATTAGATTTTTATTTGTGTTTGTTTGATGGCTGCCTCCCTCCTAGACTGTTGGTGTCCTGGGAACAGGGACCTGGTCCAGAGTAGGAGCTGAGGGAGTGAGGGAGGGAATGAATGAAGGGACAGCTCTCACAAATCCACGGGCACACGTGCTGATGTTTAGACACGTTGACGCACACATTGGTGCATGTCTGCAGACATATCCATTCACATGTGTAGACGTGTATAGGGATATGCACAGACACACACACCCAGACAAACATGTCCAGGCCCAGAGCTCAGGAGGGTAGGTTTAGCTGCAGTTTTAAGACTCTGGACTGGAAGTCAGAACACAGGGTTCTGTGTGGGGCTCCAGGTAACTGTCATTTATTATGTGACCTTGGGTAGGTCTTTCCACCTCTCAGAGGTTAGGGACTTCTAGCTGGGATGTGACAGAATTGGAATTTGAACCATGGTCTGTCTTGATCCAAGTCTATGCTTTTAATGCCTAAGATTTTGCTGTCCACAGGGTGCCCACAGACCAGTGGCCTCACCTGGAGCTTGTTGGAAATGCAGCATCCCGAGTCCCACCCCAACCTCCTAAATCAGAACCCGCATTTTCACAAGTTCCGCAGATGATTTGTGTGCACGTTACAGATTAAGAAGCGTGGCCTGAGGTACACTGCCTTCCCCAAGCATTAAGAGGAATTGGGGTTCATAAGGTGGGTGGAGCGCAGGTACATGTCCACCCTGGGAGCAATCAGAGGACGGGAGAGGGGGGCAGCCAGGAGCTGCCTGTGGAAACACAGTCAACACAGAGGCTCAGCATTGCTCGTAAGGGCGCCCAGTCCCGACTGTTTATAAAGAGGCAGAATCACATGGTCATTAAGGGTGCCAATTCATGAACTAAACTTTTAAATGTAAAAACAACACATATGAATCACCTTGTAGTTCCTGAGGGTCAGACACCCAGGTTTGGCTTCACTGGGTGCCTCTGCTCAAGACCTCTCACGAGGCTGCAGTCCGTGTGGTGATCAGCACTGTAGCCTCACCTGAAGGCTCAGCTGAAGGGAGATTTGCTCCCAAGCTCATGGGTGGTTGTTGGAATTCAGATCTCGAGTGTGACTTCTGAGTTGGAACCTGGCTCTATCCCTTCCTAGCTGCATGACTTCCATCGAATTTCACCTCAGTGCTTCTGTTTCTTCTCCTGTGAAATGGATATAATAATAGCACCTGCCTCATAGAGTTATTGTAAAGACTAATAAATTCATATATGAAAAGTCCAAAGAACAGGGATGCATTTAGCACATTGTAAGCACTATATAAATTCTTGCTGTTATTATTATTATTTGAACAAAAGTGCAGAGAAGCAGGACTGCACAAACTTGACTCCCAGAGGTCACTCAAGAAGCCTTAGGGGAGTGGATGAGCTCTGGGTTGCAATTTCCTGTTGGGGCTTTGGGACATATTAACAGGAGCATGGGGTCTAGGCTATAGGAGGAGGCTTTGCTCCCTTCTGCTCAGAGTAGACTTAGAGTGCTGAGCCCAGTCCTTGGTCCTACCACCTGGGAAGGCACAAGGGTGTTGTGGTGATCCTGAGCATGAGCAGGTGTCACCTGGGGGGACAGTGTCCCAAGCAGAGGGTCTAGCACATCCAGGGGCCTGATGATAGCAGAGTAAGCGTTGTCTGGGCGGGGGTGGGGGGAGCAGTGCAGTGCAGTGGGCTCATTGTGCCTGGTGTTAGGTGATGTTGCAGGATCTGGTCCAGGAGGTGTCATGCGCTGGACAGATACTGGGACCCTACTCTGAAGGCAGTGAGCCTTGGAAGGGTCTGAGCAGGGCAGTGTCCCTGGAGGAGCATGGACTGGGGGACTTGCCTACTTAGCTGTATGTCACGGGACCTCAGAGCACTCACAAAGGCCAGGCTCTGAGGACTTGGGCATCTCAGCTGGCTTGGCACATTTTTAGATGATGCCACTTCTATTTTTTTTTTTTAATGTTTTATTTATTTATTCATGAGAGTCAGAGAGAGAGAGAGGCAGAGGCAGAGGGAGAAGCAGGCTCCCCACTTAGCAGGGAGCCCGATGCGGGACTCGATCCAGGACCCTGGGATCATGACCTGAGCCGAAGGCAGATGCTTAACCATCTGAGCCACCCAGGCGCCCCGATGATGCCACTTCTATAGTTTTCAAAAGGTAGAGATAGAAAAGAAAAAAGACTGCAAATAGACAGAGTTTTTTTTCCCCCCAGAAGCTATTTTAACATGGAAACAACCAGAGAGCCTACTCATCATTTAAAAATGCTTTTAAAATTAGTACTGCCTCATGTCCGCCCGTGTACCTGCAAGCCCGTGGTACATACATGGATTAAATTTGGGTTTAAAAATCCCTTGATCCAACTCCCTCTTTTCACATGTGGTGTAACTCAGGGCTAAAATGGGGCAGTGACTTTCCCAAGGTCACACAGCCTATCTGGGGCAGAGCTAGGACTCTAGCACCTTCATAGGAAGATTATTTCTAAGATGAGAACAGGGAACCGGGAGACCCTCACGGGTGAGGTGAGAATTATTTCATCCTGAGAAGCATTTCTAAGGGAAAGGCCACTTCAGACGTTTGCTGACTTCTTGGAGCTTACGGGGAAGGTGGTGAAGAGCCCAGCCCTGTATATATAACAGCAGGCCATCGGTAAATTCTTTCATGCATGCATGCATTCAAAACAATATTTACCGAGGAGCTAGCTACCTTGTGTCAGGCAATGTTCTAGGTGCTAGAAATACAAGTGTGAACACAGCAGTCCAGTCCCCTGATTCGTATTCATTCATGTACTGGTTCATTCAGCAAATGTTTATTGAGGGCCTACTATGGGCAAGGCAGTCTTCTTGGTCTTGGGATAATCAGTGACCAAACAGCGGAATTTGCATTCTGGTGAAGGGAATAGGCAATACGTATTGTTTTTAAAGTCACGGATGTTGTGCGTTAGGTGGGAGAAGTTTGATTGGTTCGAAGAAGAACCACCTCTAGGACAGGGCCCAGCAAACCATGGCCCATAGGCCACAGTTGGTGCTTCACTTGTTGTTTGTAAATAAAGTGGAACACAGCGGTATTTGTTCATTTAAATACCGTCTTGTGGCTACTTCCATGCTACAGCAACAGAGTTGAATAGTGACAGAGACTGTATGACCCACCAGCCAAAAAGATTTATTATCTGTACCTTTGCAGAAAAAGTTTGCTGACCTCCCCTCTAGCATACCCAAGGGAAGGAGTCAAAGAGGCAGTTGGACATGTGATTATAAGAGATATGTTACTAAAATAAACAAAACTCTGCCACTTACTGGACAAGTGGACTTCCTTATCTGTAAAATGGGGTGGTGCCCGGTGCTCAGGTCACCCCCTCTCACCGGAATGCTGTGGCCCCAGGTTATCCTCAGCTTTGCTACTTGCTGGGATTGTTTCCTCCTAAAGGGGAAGGGAACTCCATCACTCGTGGCTCATTTTTCCAGAAACACCGCCCGACCCCCAGGTGTATCAGTCCAGAAAGCTACCTGAACCTTAGAGTGACAGAGAATTTCCCAAGCAAAAATGCATGGGGATAATCATCACGTTTGTTCCCAGGCATAGTTTTAGTAAACAAAACTCACGGCTAATGTGACTGGCGGCCCTGGTCCCACTGTGGTACCTCCGGCTGCTATTATCTAGGCTTTTCACGGTCCAGACCACCAGCAGGGCGTGTCTACACTCCCTCCTCCACCCCTGTGGCTGGGGCTTGGGAACTCTGCCTGTAAAGAAAGGCTTCAGATGGTATTACATTCCTCCCATTCCTCCAGAATCCACATTTAACTTTAGCTATATGGCTTTTTCATTTCCATTTTGTTTACATATGGTGTGAGCTTTTATTTGTTTGTTTGTTTGTTTTGAAGAAGCATTTTGAGTCCAGGGAAAACGATAGCCCAACAAGAAGGCATAATTGTACTGATTTTCAGAAGTGCAGCCGTACTCCAGCTCTGATACACTGTGAGACATGAATCAGAAAGATTCTATTACACATCTCGGGGGCGGACGACACAGGGGTGTTATCCAGGATGATTAATTTGACTTGGTCATTATGGACACAGACAAGCCTGACAAAATTGCATTTCATTCCCCACTGAATTCATAAAATCGCTGTACACGTAATCAGTTACAGCAATGGGATTTCAGGTTTGGATAAGGTACCATTTTCCTTGTTCCCTTGTTTTGAAAACAGAGCCAGGAAACACTGAATTGAATGACGGTCTTTTCACTGAGGTGTTCTCACAGGGTGTGGATTTTACTTGCGAAAATGGGAGGGTGGTAAGGCGGCTGTATCATTTACTGTCCCGACCAGGGTGATTTTAGAGTAAAAGAGGGTATGAAAAACTACCCTGAGTAGTACCCTGGGACATGAGGCATAAACTGGGACTGCCCCGGGCTAATCAGGATTAATGTGTGTGCTGGGAGGGTGCGAATGGTGGTAGAACATGCGTTGGCTCCGGATAGGGCATCTTGTCCTCGTTCCCGTAAATGCTACCTGAGTGACCCTGGGTAAGTCATTTTGCCATTTTGGACCTCAGTTTCTTCATCTGTACAGTGGAAAAGATATTTAACACTTGTTTTGCTTTACCACCTGACGTCTTTTTTCCCCTCCCTGGGCATGGGGGAGGGGGTCGTGTTGATTTTCTGTTCGTGTATTTTCACATCTGTTTCCTTGCATAATTCTCTCAGCTGTTAGGTGGGGTTTCACAGATAAGGACACTCAGGAGTAGACAGTTTGGATAAACTGCCAGAGATCCCTTAGCATGTAAGTGGCGGCACTGGAATTCCCCCAGGTCAGACTAATTCCAAGGCCAATATTCTGTCTGCAGATCAAAAAAAAAAAAAAACAAAAGAAAAACAAGCAAACAAAAAACCCCAGTACTCCCTGATTATGTATTCCAAGAAACGGGAAGCCTTTTTTGGGAAAAATATTTGAAATACATAAAAGCATCTGGAACCCCGAAGTCCTGTGTCAACATAAGGTACTGTGCTGACCCTCGGGTTATTTATTCAGCAGCCTGGATTTCTACAAGAAGGCAGAGGTCCATCCCTTGCTCCTTCCTCCCGGCTATGGCCTTGGGGGCCGGCAGTGGGGATGAGGGCGGTCTGTCACCTCTGTCCACCCCCATTTCCTCTGCTGCTGCTGGAGACCCTAGGGTCGGGCAGGGTGAGGTGAGGTTAAAGGAGTAGGGTCAGAAACTCTTGCTGACTGATGTCCTACCATCTTCTGTGCCCCCTGATTTAGCAAATTTTTTACATACTGGTTCTTTTCCATGAGGCACCTGAGCTCGGATTCAGGCCGCAGCTCACCTGTTACGGCCTGCTCCACAGCTAGTCTACCTGTGGATGGAATTCCTGCCGCCGAGGCCTCCGTGCCCTCCTAGGCCACCGTCTTGGGTGGGACCCTTTTAGATACCTTCAGCTGGCTGCCTTCCTTAGCTTCCACTTGCTCCCCAGGACCGCTCATGCATCTTTGCCTTGCCAAACCACGCACATGCAGATTGTTCTCTCTCTCTCTGTCTCTCTCTTCTATTCTCTCAATCTCTCCTGGCCCTGCCAGTTCAGGCAGCTCCAGCTCTCCTCCCATCTCCCCCAAACCTGCCAGCGCCAGTGTCCTCCTGAGCCTCTCAACTCTGGGGACACAAGCTGGGTCCCCCTGAGAGCGCTTGCTCACTGGGCTTCCCCAGGGAGGGAGGCAGTGCCACCTCCTGTCTTGTGCTGCACCCTGAGTCCCAACCAGCTGTGCCGCTGGGCCTTTCTTACTGGGCTCAAAGGTGGGGCTCCTCTACTCCTCTGGTTCCCCTGTCTCTCACACAGCGTTGGGGTGGGTGATGGAAGGGGAGTCCAAATGTCAGTCTGAGAACCTTCAGGAAACATGAACTGGATAAAGTAGGAAACCATCAAATTGTGAAAGGTATGCTTCCCCAGGAAGATATCATTAATTTGTAAATACTTGATGACATAGCTCTGAGACAGACGAAGCAAAATGAACAGAGATATGAGAAGAAATGAATCAAATCACAATCATGGTAGACATTTTTTACCTCTCTCATAAACCAAGGATCAATCAGAAAAAGAACACTAATGTTATTTAGAAGGTTTAAACAACATAATTAAGCTGGAAATAATAAACATGGATGAAAATTAGCTTTATACTATATTACAAAGGAATACGCATTGACTTTCAACGAATCAACATATTTTTCATCCCCTTTTGGGTGTTCTGTCTTTTTTTATTTTTCTTGTCAGTGGTCTTCGCATTTGTTAGCCTTTTAAAATTCATTAGCTGTTTTATTACTCTTTCTTCTGCTGACTTTTGGTTTATTTTCTTTCTGTGTCTAGCTTCTGGAGTTGAGTATTGAGTTAATTTTTTTCTTTGTTTTTCTTGCCTCTAATAAATTCGCTTAGGTAAATAGTTACAAATTTTCCATTGTTCACTTCTCACGGGTTTTGTCAGGTAGTGTTCTCATTGTCTGTGATTTCAGTGGCAATTGCCTCTTTAACCCAAAAGTTACTTAGAAGATTGCTCTTAAAGTGTCCAAGGCTTTAGGAGCCTCTGCCTACCTCCATTTTTTTTCTGCTCCTTCTTCCTCTACCTTCTTTGTTTTTTTGTTAAAAACTAGGCTTGTGCATTTAGATAGTAGAGTGTGGTCTATATCATTTCTTCCTTTTGAGAAATTTGAGATCATCTATGTAGCTAGTACATGGTCATGTTTTTTAAGTGTCCCATGGACATTTGAAAAGAATGGGTGTTCTTTAAATAGCGGAAGAAATCAAGAGGGTGAATTGTGTTTTTCAACTCTTCTACGTTACGGATGGATTTGTCAGTTTTTGAAGAGAGGTGTTAGTGTGTCATTGTTTTTATGGTTTTGTTGAATCTTCTTTGTACTTCTAAACAGTCCTCTACATTTTATATTCCTGTGGTTTATCAGTCTACATAAAAGTTTACATATGTCGTTTCTTCTTCATGGATTGTTATCATTTATCAACTGAAGTATTCTTCTTAGTTCCTTCAGTGCTTTCGCCCTGAATTGTACCAAATTTGTTATTAATTTTGTCACCTCTGCTTTTTATTTGCCGATATATCGGTTTATTTTTAACCTCCTGTGTCATTTTATTTTGGGCATGCCTATTATAAATGTCATGTGCTGGATTTATTTATTTTAACCAAAATATTAATCTTTTATCTTTTAATAAAAGGATTAAAATCATTCATATTTATTGTGATTAGTAACATTTAATTACTACTGTCATCTTTTGAAGGTTCTTTATTATCAAGTTTCATAGTTCAACCCTGTTTTACTTCTTTCTTTCCAGATTTTTGTTAGGTTGATCCAATTCTATTTTCTTTTCCTTTGTTTTGGTTCCTCCAACAGTGTGGAATTTCTGCTTTCCCTTAAAATTATAAACAAAAATAGCTAATAAATGAATTCAGGAAAGTTTCAGTGTAAGATCAACACACAAAAAGCAGTTGTGTTCCTATATACAATGCAATGAACAATCCCAAAAGGAAACCAAGAAAACAATTCCATATATAATAGTGTCCAAAAGAAGAAAATATGTAGAAATAAATTCAGCCAAGCAAGTGAAAGACTTGAACATTGAAAACTACAAAACATTGCTGAAAGAAATGAAAGAAGATCCAAATAAATGGGAAAGATCCTGTGTTCATGGATTGGAAGTCATAATTTTGGTAAGATTGCAATATCATGCAAGCAAGCCACAGATTATTGAGTACAATCTCTCTATCAAATCTCTACCAGCCTTTTTGCGCAGATATGTAATAGCCAATCCTCAAATACATATGAAATTGCAGGGAACCCTGAATAGCCACAAAAAATCTTACAAAAGAAGAACAAAGTTGGACAACACACAATTCTACAAAGCCACAATAGTTAGAACAGTGTGGTACTATCCTAAGGATAGGTGTACAGACCAATGGAATAGAATTAAAAGAATCTAGGAATAAACCCCTACATCTATAGCCAAATTGATTTTTGACAAAGGTGCCAAGACCATTCAGTGGGGACAGAATAGTCTCTTTATCAAATAGTACTGAGACAACTGGATAGCCATGTGCAACATAATGAAGTTGGACTCCATCTCCTGCCATATGCAAAAGTTAAGTCAAAATGAACCCATGACCTAAGCCTCAGAGCTGAAACCATAACAATCTTAGGGGAAAACATAGAGGTAGCCTTCATGACATTGGATTTGGCTTTGGATCCTTAGGTATGACATCAAAAGCATGAGCAACAGAAGAAAAAATAGATGAATTGGACTTCATGACAATTAAACACTTGTGTGCATCGAAGGACATTGTGAGAAAGGTGAAAAGACAATATACAGATTGGGAGAAAAATATTTGCAAGACATATCTTAAAAGGGTCTATATCTAGAATACGTAAAGAACTCTAATACAACAACAAAAAGACAACCTAACTTAAAGATGGGCAAAAGATTTGAATAGGCATTTCTTCAAACAAGATGTGCAAGTGGCCAAGAAACACATGAAGAAGATGTTCACCATCATTAGTTGTTAGGGGAATACAAATCAAAACTGCAATAAGATACCATTTCACACCCCCTAGGATGGCTATAAAGAAAAGTAGTGGAACATAAATGTTGGTGGTGAGGATGTGAAGAATTTGAAACCATCATACGTTGCTGGTAGGAATGTAAAATGTGCAACCCCTGTGAAAAATAGTTTGATGGTTTCTCAAAGTTAGACATAGAATCACCATAGACCCAGCAATTCCACTCCTCGCTATATGTGCAAAAGAACTGAAAACAGGGACTCTAACAAATATATGTATACAAAGCACACTATTCACAATAGCCAAAAGATGGAAACAGCCCAAATGTCCGCCAGTTGATGAATGGATAAACAAATTGTGGTATTTACATACAATGGAATATTATTGAGCCGTAAGAAGGAATAAAGTGCTGATACACACTACAATATGGATGAGCCTTGAGAACATCATGCTAAGTGAAAGAAGCTGGAAACAAAAGGCCATATATTATATGGTTCCATTGATATGAAACTATCTAGAATAGGTAAATCCACAGAGACAGAATGCAGATTGGTGATTACCAAGGGTTGAGGGGCCAGGGAGAATAGAAACTGCTTAATGGGTATGAGGTTTCCTTTTGGGGTGATGAAAATATTCTGGAACTAGATAGAACGGGTGGTTGCAGAACACTCTGTATTAAAAGCCATTGAAGTGTTAATTTTTATTTAATTAATTTATTTTTAATAAATATATTTTTTAAGATTTTATTTATTTATTTGAGAGAGAGAGAGAGCACAAACAGTGGGAGTGGCAGAGGAAGAGGGAGACAAGCAGACTCCCCGCTGAGCGGGGAGCCCGATGCGGGACTCGATCCCAGAACCCTGAGATCATGACCTGAGCCGAAGGCAGACGCTTAAACTCTGAGCCACCCAGGCACCCCAAAGTGTTAATTTTTAAATGGTTAACTTTATGTTACATGAATTCCACCTCAGTAAATTTTAAAAATTGTAACAAATGTATTTAAACAAATGTCCCTTATAATATAAATAACTAATCAGCATCTGTAATTTCCTTCTTTGCAGAAGACACAGCTTGGAGCCGAAATCCTCTAGATTTTTAGTTTGTGATCATTTTTTATAATCCTATGCTGTATCTCTTCTATTTTAGGAGTCCTTATGAAATAGTCACATTAAGTCCTGCAGTCACCTTACTGGGGGACAGCTATTTTGAATGGATATAAACTGTTGGTTTCTGAGCTCACCACTCTTTCTAGAATCTCCTTCTTTGTTTTCCTTTTTTTTTTTTTTAAAGATTTTATTTATTTGACAGAGAGAGAGTGCACAAGCAGGGGGAGTGGCAGATAGAGGGAGAGGGAGAATGATGCAGGGCTCGATCCCAGGACACTAAGATCATGACCTGAGCCGAAAGCAGACGCTTAACAGACTGAACCACCCAGGTCCTCCCTTCTCAAACCATTCTCTAGGTTTGAGCTTTGAGTATTTGTTTCAGAAAGGATTATTTAAAAGAATATATATGTATGTATGTATTACCTTCTATGGATGAATTTTTGATTCGTTTGTCATTTTATTTTGTTGTAGTAAGTGGAAGAGTATGTTCTGATCATTTCATAGGACATAAGCTTATCCCGGCAGCAAGCTTCTGGCCCATTGGATACTCTTAGATTCCTTCCTCTCTGTCCCCTCCTCAAGGCCTAGAGACCTCCCTTTTGCCCCTGCTTACTCCCCTGCCTCAAGGAGTCATTGCCTTAGACGTTTAATGAAGACCTTTCCTTCTAGAAACTCCAGGAGAAGGCTTAGGCTTCCCTGACCAAAAAGGGCAAGCCACATGTTGGAATCAGCCCAGCATTCTTCCCTTTCTGGTGCGCGAAGAGCATGGCAGTCTGTCCTTTTGCCTGCCCCTTCTACCCCAGCCATATTGCTTTGTTAATGAATTTCCATTCCTTAGTTATTTGGAAAGAGAAGCACAAATGGAAGAACTGAGGAACAAGGTGATTCTAGCAGCCTCATAACCCACCTCTGCGTGGTTGGGGAGCTCTACCCCTTTGAGTTGGTAAACTCCACATCCTGGCCCTGCCATTTGCCTCGATGCTTCCTCCCTCCACTTCTCCCCCGAAAGGACAATCGGTTATGGTTTTTCATGCACCACTTCTGGGGAGGGAGGAACGCTGGACTGATTGAAACCACCTCTCCTACCCTTGGGTCCCAGCTAAGACAAGCCTTCTCCCAGCAGGGGGATCTTCGTGGTCTGCCAGTCTGTTCATTTTCTTCCTACTCTTGCTGCTGGCATTTGATGAGAAGTTCATCTGTTCATTCCTTCATTCATCCATTTACTTTTCGAGCACTCATTACTGTTGAAGAAACTGGGGATACAGCAGTGAACAAAACAGATGAAAATCTCCTCCTTCATGGAGCTGACATTCTAGTGGGATGAGATAGGTAATAAATCAATAAAATATGAAGAATGTTAGAAGGTGATAAACACACAAAAGTGATAAAAACAAACAGAAAATGGAGCATGGCTGGTGGTTTGTGATTTTAAACCGAGCAGTGAGGGTAGAACTCATTGGGAAGGGGATATTCGAGTAAACATGAGCTGCAAAGGAATGAGTTGTGTGAGTATTTGAGAGAAGAGTGTTCCAGAGAGTGGAAACAGTCAGTGCAAAGGCTCTGAGGCAGAATCATGACCAGAGTGGTGTGAACCGGGAGAATGGCAGGAGATGTCTGGGAGGTAAGGGAGACGGAGGTGGGAGTGGGGACACTAGACCATACAGCATGGGGTAGGAGGCCATTATAAGGGCCCCATTCTTACTCTGAGTGACAGGGGGACTGCCGGAGGGTGGTGAGCAGGGGAGTGATGTGATCTGACATTTTCACAGGATAACTGGCCCCCAAGGGAGAAAAGACCTTAGCAAGAGTGGAGGCGGGGAAGCCCATCTCTTAGGGGGAGTGAGAAAGGAATCTTGAAGAAGCCTCTGACCCAGTGTGGGGAAGTGCTGGATTCAGAGTCACAAGACCTGGGTTTGAATCCCGTCCAAGACTTCCTAGCTATGTGACACGCCCACTTCCTCAGCTTCATCTTCTTCACCTGCAGAATGGAGACAATAGTCCTATGAGTTCTTTGCAGAACTGACGTGGGTTTGATGGAGAATGCGTGTGGGCAAGCCGGCTCCAGTGGCCGGCGCGCGGCAGGTGCTCGGTAAGAAACAGTGGCAGAATGGGGCGGTAGTCGGGTGTCGTGCATTTAGGATTTGATTGCGTTCGAGGGAGGCATGTAGTGTTTGCATGTTTAGTTATTTTTAAGTGTGCTAATCGCCTCTTTAAATGAATTGTCATAATTGTGTTATTCCAATATTTTGATACAACAGATGCTCATTTTTGCAAAAGGCTCTGGTTGGTTGGGCTGGTTCCAGTGTGTTGAGGTTTTGGTTTTTAAACGAAAGGAATGGACCTGTGAGTCATTAGCATTGTGCACCAGCCCCTGCTCTGGGATGGGAGCTGGCGGGGGGGGGGGGGGGGGCGGGGTGGGACGGGCAGGGAGGCGGTGGTGGAGAGGCACAAGCCACAGATGCCTGAAGGACTTACATCTGTCAGGAGCGACAGATACAGATCCACCTAGGTGAGCGCTAAACTTAAAGTCTGGCACAGTCCCCGTCTTGTGTGCGCATTCACCACACTCTGAGCACCTACTATGTGCCAGGCACTGTGCTAGGTGCTGGTGACCAGACAGTCTTATCCCTGCCCTCATAGAGCCTGGGATCAGGGGGTGTGGGTCGGGAGACACAAGTAAAAAGTAAGAAAGAATAAAAAATAATTGGAGGGCGCCTGGGTGGCTCAGTTGGTTAAGCGACTGCCTTCGGCTCAGGTCATAATCCTGGAGTCCCGGGATCGAGTTCCGCATCGGGCTCCCTGCTCGGCGGGGAGTCTGCTTCTCCCTCTGACCCTCCCCCCTCTCATGTACTCGCTCTCTCTCATTCTCTCTCTCTCAAATAAATAAACAAAATCTTTAAAAAAAAATTGGAGGTGTGTGTGATACTGGGGACTGCATAGGGGGGATGTGAGGAGGGGAGCCTTGCTGCAGGATGGTCAGGGGAGCTGGGGGAGGCTTCCTGGGACCCTGCTTTCTGGGATGATATGATGCCCGTGGCCGAGTCCCACCTAAAGCCAGTCAGCCCCCAGCCCATCCCGATAGTCAGGCCCAAGACAGACCTCACCCCACGGCACACAGGCTTGGGGTATGAGGAGTTTGGAACGCTCACTGTGAGGGTACCGAGTGCATGAGCTGCTGTCTACTTGCTGTGTGTTCTTAGGGAAGTTCCTTAACGTCTCTGAAACTGAGCAAGAGCAGCAGGGGCAACAATGACAGCCGCCACCGAGGGGGCTGACTCCGCACCAGGCAGTGTCCTGAGCAGTCCCCATATATTGATCTGGTGACTCTTTACAGCCGCCCTGTAGCACCTGCCATTATTACCTTCTCCTCACAGATGAGGAAACTGAGGCACAGAGGGGTTAGGAGTGTGCTGAGGTCACACACCTAGTGTGTGGTGGAGCCAGGACTCAAACCCAGGCCCTCTGGCGCTTGACCACACACAGCAGTCCTGTGCCACAGGGACAAATGTCACCCATGTCCAGGGCCGCCACGAAGGCTGAGTGAGATGTATGCTCATGGCGTCTGCCCTGGGGCCTGGCTCATCATCCATTCAGCTAATTATTTTTGAGCTCTTACTTTGTGCCAGGTTCTGGGAAACAGGACCAACAAGGGCTGTCCTGGCAGAACTCGCAGTAAACATTAAACAAATAATTATGCAAGCAGTTCGTTAACTACGCGTTCGATGAGTGCTTCCGAGGGGAACGCAGAGCCACCTGGGGCTGTGTAATGGGCTCTGACCCACTCTAGGGAGTATCAGGGAAGTCCTCTAAACCAACCTATTGCTGAGGGACGAGTAGGAATGAGCCAGATGAAGGGAGGATGTGTGGTGAGCACAGCATTCCCGCAGAGGGAACAGCCAGTGCGAGGGCCTGGAGGCAGGCAAGGTCACTGTGGCTAGAAGGGTCATGGGGGGCAGCCATGTGAGGATGACAGGGCCATGTTTGAGACTGCGGACTTTATCCTTAGGTCAGTGGGGAGCCATCAAAGCATGGTAAGCATGGGAGTGGCGTGGTGAGGTGATCATCTTTCTAGAGACCACTCTGGCTACGTGAAGGGGATGGATTGCGGGGGGAAAGAACAGGAGACCAGGACAGAGGCTGTGGCAGTTGTCCAGGTAGCAGATGGTGTGGCCTGGACCAGGGCGGTGGTGGTGGGAATGGAGAGAAGTGGGTAGGCTTAAAAGATAGTTCAGAGGAGTTTCACTGGATTTGAGGGGTGACCGAGGGTAAGCCCCAAGTTGGTGGCTTTATTAACTGCATGGAGGACCGGATGAGGGACATACAGGTGCAGCGTTGGGGAAGGGCAATGTGACTGCAGCTTTGCACATGTTTCCCTTGAGATGCTTGGGAGACACCAGGTGGGAATATTGGAGCGGGGAAGGTGTTCAGATGCTCACATCTGGAGCTCAGATGGGTGCCAAGACTGGAGGTGGAAATGTGGCTCCTAGCTGGGAATTACAACTGAGCCTGAGGTCCAACTGGGGAGAGGGTGTAGAGCAGGAAAGGAGAAGAGTCAGGACTGAGGCTGAGAATCTCCAGTGTGGAAGGTTGGGTAGAGGAAGAGGAGTTGGCATGGGAGAAGGAGAAGGGGGAGCAAGAAGGTGGGCAGCATGAGGTCCTGGACACTAAAGGAAGGGCGTTCTCAAGATGAAGGGAAGGGATCAGTTGGACCGACATCACTGAGGAGACAGTGAAATGTGGTTTTAAAACAGCTGATTGGATCTGGCACCGTGGAGGCGACTGGGTGGTGGGGGCCTTGGGGGTGGAGGAGGCAGGTCCCCCTGGGCTGTGTAGTGAGGGGCTGAGAGGTGAGGACAGCCTTTTTAGGAAGACGGGTGTGGACTGGGGAGGAGGTGGCGGCAGCTGGGGAGGGGTGGGGGCGTGTGCAAGGCCAGAGAGAGGTGAGCATGTTTCAGTGCTGAGGAGAGTGGTCCAGCGGAGGGGGGGGCCGGAGAGCCAAGAGCAAGAAGGGTTCATGGGATGCCCAAGGTCCTTGGACAGAGGGGGAAGGGGAGGGGGGAGGATCATTGCCTACATGGGCAGGGAGATTGGCTTTAGGAAGGAGGGATGGCTCTTCTGGCACCAAAACAGGAGCAAGTTTGTGGTTCTGGTGTCAGGATGCTGTTAGGGTTATTTTCTGTTTTCCCTGGGTAGTCGAGGGTGATTGGTCATCTGCACTGGGTGAAGGGGCAGAGGGGGTATTGGAGCATGAGAAGAGAAGACAGGCTGGGTAGAACCGCCATGGAAATGAATAAGCTAGGAGGGAGTGGATCCCGGAGGCATGAAGACATCACACAGCTGGTGACCATGATTTCTGGTGAAATTTGGCCAGAGCTTGGCTCAGCTCTCTTGGTGATGGTGAGAAGGGGTGGGTGGTTGGGTTCATATCGTGGTGGGGGTTTTACTAGCCAGGTGCCAGGTGTAGAGGAGCAAGAGGGGCACAGCGTGCTTTCTCTCCTCCACCCATTTCTGATTACTCAGGGGTACTCTGTCTCCTTCTCCATTCTGCCCCCATGTAGCTGTCTCCCTTCACCAAGCCCTATACCACTCATACCCTTAACTATAATATTATACCAGTTGACCTATGGGCACCTTGTCTTGGAGGAGATGTGCTTAAGGGAAAAATTACATTAACACCCCCATATATGCCCCAAAGTGCATCAAAATACAACCTGAAAAATCATTTTCATCCCCCCCCAGGGTGCCCATGTTAAGATGTTTGGAGGGTTCTCTCTCTCTCTCTCTCTCTCACTCTTTCTCTCTCCCTCTATCCCCCCTCCCCCATTCTCCAGTAGAGACATACTAGTCTTTAAGCACAGAGTGTTCAGAATGTATTTATTTGGAGGGTGGGCACTGGGTGCACAGTGGACAGAGTCTCAACGTGGAGGACTGGTGCCTGGAGACTCCTTGAAGACGTTGCTGTGTCACAAGAGAAAGGGGTGGATCAGACCCAGATCCCTCCCACTGTTGAACCTGGCTGAAGCCTCTAGATCTTGATTTTCTGATCTGTCAAGTGGGGATAAATACAGGATTCTTTTAAGAATTAGAGATTAATTATATGTCAATTATATCTTAATAAAGCTGGGGGGAAAATTGTTCAACTGGGGAACCCTGGAGACATTCATGTCAAGGTAGACGCACCTGGAGAATTAGGGAGATAACCCACACCAGGGTGAACACACTTGGGGAATTAGAGAGACATCCCAGGTCATATTAGACACACATTTGTAATTAGGGAAATATAGGAGGTCATTATAGACATGCCTGGGGTATTAGGGACACATTCCATAGGAAATGTGTCCTAGGAAATTATGGAACAAAAAACAGAATTAGAGATGGTGCCCATATAAAACACCCTGCACGATGGGTGGTCAGGAGTCATGATGGTTATTATTCTAGGTAAGAAATGGTAAGGAAGAGGGTTGGTTTGGGGTCCCGTGTAAGAAAAAGTGCTTTTGATCTTCACAGTTTAGAAGGAGGTGTTAATTTGCCAACCTCATCAATATCAAGGCTGAACCAAAGCCTATTTCTTGGTCCCCAAGCCTTCAATATGGCAATGACTTGGCCCCTACTCTAAGGATTATGAGGACCCAGATTCCCAGGATCTGTGTTACAGACAAGACGTGTCTTCCTTTGGAGACAGTGTAAGTTGGAGGAAGAGGGAGGTAACCGGAGTGAGGCTTCTTTCTAACTATGTGACTTTGGGCAAGTAAATAGTTTGTAAAGTGCTTGTACCTGGCACATACCATATGCTCAATAAATGCTAGATATTTATATTCCTTGATTGGAAAAAAAAAAAAAAAAAGGCTTGAGGAAATTGTTTTCAGCAGACCTGAGACCTACCAGGACATGGTTTCCACTTAAATGTTGAGCTTGATCAGGAGGGACTGAGTCTTCCTTGGGTCCCTCTCCTGGCCATTCTGTTAATCTCAGGCACCAGCTGTGAGTCTTCCATTGAATTAGATTCAAATCCCACAGATACTGATTCAAGAAATGCAAGGTTGTTTTAACATTAGAAAAACCAAGTGAAGAATTTACCATATTAACTGAATTAAAGGAGCAAAGTCGCTTGAGCTTTCAGTAGGTGCAGGGAAAATGAGTCCAATAAAAGTAAAACAACAATAACAACAAACCACGCACAACTGAAAGAAAAATAAACACCTTCTTGACAAACTAGCAATGCCCTCACGCTGTTCCAGAACACCTGTAAGAACCTATGGCAGACATTGTACTTAGTGGTAAAACACTGAGATCTTTAAGTTAAGGAAGAAAGCAAGGCTGCCCACTCTCACCATTTCTATTCAGCATTGTACCGGCACTTCCTGATCAGTGCAGTGAGGGGGAAAACGAACAAACAAGGATTGGAGAGGAAGGTGTCCAGTATGGCTCCTAGCTTGTGCTTCTGGAGGTGTCTTTGTACCATTTACGGAGATGAGAAAGACCAGGAGAGAACCCAGTTGGGCTAGGTGTTCAGGGCACACAAGGGAAAGGTGTCCAACTGCCTTGGAAGACCACCAGGCAGGGAATCAGGATACTTCAGCTCCATTCCCAACTCTGGCTAACCTTGGATGGGCCACTTTCCTTTTGGACCTGGATTCTCCCATCTGTAAAATGGGTGGGTGTGGGAAGATGGACTCGTGGTGGGCTGCAGTGTCCAGATCTGATGGCAAAATGAAGAAGACAGGAACAAGAATGGGTCCCACTCTCCAGAGGGAGCAGGGTTTTGTATACAGACCCTCTAGTGGGAGGAAGCACCCATTTGGAGATGAGGCAAGAATCTGACCAAGTCATAGGGTCATCTTGACTGTCTGCCTTCCAGGGAATCATCCCTTCTTTCCTTTGTCAAGAAGTTGTTACTATTTTGTTGCTCTTATTGGTCCTATTAAGCATGTTCTGCAGTTGTAAGGCACTGACTCCCAACAACATGCCCTTTTGATGTTTTAGACCTACAACAGCCAGAGCGAGAGCAACGAAGACTATGAGATCCCCCCGATAACACCTCCCAACCTCCCTGAGCCATCCCTCCTGCACCTGGGGGACCACGAAGCTGGCTACCACTCACTGTGTCACAGCCTCACACCCAACGGACTGCTCCCTGCCTACTCCTACCAGGCCATGGACCTCCCAGCCATCATGGTGTCCAACATGCTGGCCCAGGACAGCCACCTGCTATCGGGCCAGCTGCCCACGGTAAGTCCCTGTCACCCCCCATGGTTCTGCTGGATCTAGCAGGGAAGGGGCTTGAGAGGGGAGCAGAATGCCAATGTTTTGATGAGGACCCTCTGCTTGTGTGCAGGGTGTGGCCTCGGATGTTTGCATGGGGTCTGCAGAATATGAGGGGTGGGCATGAATGGTAATTTGTGTCTTCACACGGGTAACTTCTGGAGCTCTGTTTATAGTATCTTGGTATTATCTATTTTATTGTTATTTCTAATAGTATAATCTCATTTTTATTTTATAATGGCTTTATTGAGATACAATTCTCACACCATGCAGTTCACCCATTTAAAGTGTACAGCTCAACAGATTTTACACAAGGTTATATGACTATCAGCACAGTCCATTTTGGAACATTTTCATCACCCCCAAAAGAAATCTTATACCCCTTAGTCCTCATTCTCAACCCCCCACAACCCCCAGCCCTAGGTAACCACTAATCTACTTTCTGTCTCTAGATATTTGCCTCTTCTGGACATTTCATATAAATAGAATCATAATATTTTTAAAATACTGTATCTTGTTTCTTGTTTAAGCTGCCAGGGAGAAGGGTGATTGCTGAGTTAAAGTTTCCAGGATAAATAGAAAATCAGCAGGCAGACTAGGACAGGAAAGGACCTTCCAGGTTGGGGGAACAGCATGTACGAAAGCAAGAGGCAGGAGGGCTCATGTCATTCTTGGGGACAGCATGTGGTTCATTCTCCTTATAGGGCAGGAGAAAATGGACCTGGAGCCCGAGAGAGAGAAGGAGGTGAAAGAGCTAGTAGCACCTGCATCATAAGGGTCCTGAATCCCATGCTAAGGAGATATATGACTTCTTAGCATAATGGCTGATTTGAACAATCAAGAGCTGTAGAAAATTAGTAGAGGATTTTTGGTATAATAGAAAAAGTCCCTTAAGGGAATTCTAGTACTTCTCCTGAATAACTATGGTTATTTTTGTTTGTATATAATATTATATACTAGTCACAACTCTTAAGTTCATTTCTAAGTGACAGGAACCAAACTCAAACTAGCTTAAGCAAAAAAGACTGAAATATCTGGGGGTGGACAAGGGGTTTCAGGTATGGCTAGATCCAGAAACCCCAGTAGTGCCATTAGGGCCCTGTCCCATGCCCATTTCCACACAGCAGGCACGGTGGCTACTGTAGCTGACATCTTCCCTGACATCTCTGGCAAGTGACAGTTTGGGTCTTCCAGGGAGGACCATGCTGGAGCACAGCCGGACCAGCAACCATTGTGTCCAGGAGGAAGCCATCTTCGATTCTGTCAGCTTGGGTCACAGACTCACCTGTGGCAGGGGAGGAGGGACTGCATAGCTGATTTTCTATCAAAATCATGGTGTTGGGTGGATCATGTTTATCTCTGCCAAGAATGCTCAGAGGCCGCAGATGCCTGGGACCTTCGGACATACAGTGTATACTGTAGCAATCTTGACAGTGTTTTATTTACTATTTACTCTTATTACCACCAAAGCTCCTTGCTTAAAAAAAAAAAAAAAAAAAAAAAGCTGGTATCCTCTATGTATTTCTGTAAGCTACATCACATTTTTTCCTTCTTTGAATCCAGGTGAGAAATAAAAGGAGGGAGGGATGTTCCGGGTCAGACTAAAGTGCTCAGTGGAAATTGATACTCCGTTTCTTGAGGAATACCTTTCTTTGGGGCCCATCAATAATGCAGGCCCTCGGCTTCCTCTTCTCTAAGAGACCTGAAGATTCCAGAGCCATACAGTTTTAATTCCACTTTGTTAGAATGATGTGCTTTAGCCATCTGGCCAGCTCACTGCTCACCAAACGTCACTACTCCAGACTGTCCCTGTTGGGGGTTATGGTAACGCCAGCAAGGGAGGGCCAGCGGACACCTCTGGCGTGTGCCCTAGGGAAGGCTGGGAGTGCAAGGGTCGGTATGGCTGCTGTCCTGGGCCCCGGTCCTGCGGGCCTTTGTGCCGGTGGGCAGGAGAGACTGTGGGGGTAGTGCTTAGCGTGTGGGCTCTGGAGTCCCGCAGCCCTGCCTTACGTCCTGGATCCACCTCTGGAGCTTCATTCCCTTGCATTGGGATCCTAACAGTATGCACCTCAAGACTGCAGTGAAGTGTATTTGGGATAATGTGTGCAAAGTCTTAGAAAAATGCCTGGCAGAGAGTAAACAATCAGGGAATCTTTATTATTGTGATTATTAGTAATAAAAGTGAATTCCCACTGTAACCAAATAGGGACGTTTTCCCATGAGTCTCATTTACCTAAAGGAACAGATTGCAGATACGCCAGGTACCTTTGTAGGGCCACCTGGTTATAATAGCTCTGATAATTGCAAAGAATGTTGTCTGTATGTCAGAAATGACCTTCTGATCACTCCTCCAGGGGTATGTTTTGGTTGGGCTTGGTCCAAATAGGCACTTTGCGGTCATTTTCCAGATTTCTTTAAAACTAGCTCATGTTAAAGACGCTTCACAAATTCAGATAGCTTTAATTCTTCCATGAATCGGTTGTCAAGGGCTCACTGAGTTTTATATTCCCTCGTTCTATAATGAAAGAGAAGCCAAACAGTTTTGTCCAGGGGAGGGCTACTGGACCAAATGGGAAACCCGATAAACACATGTCCGTCACGTCCGTCCGTTGGGACTCTCCGGTGAAGAGACACAAGGCACCCTTAGAGACAAGTTTTTCAAGTTTGTCCGAGGAGTAGGGAGGCAGGTGTGTGTCTGCGCGTGTGTGGACGTGCATCCCGAAGGTGGTGCTAGAATTTGTGTTGCCACCCGCTAGGTGTCACGCACAGTGCGGAAGGCTTTACAGACTGTTTACACGCTGCTCCCGAGAACGGAGGGAGGCAGGGATCGTTCCATCGGGAAACGGAGGCTTGGAGCAGGCAGCCGAGGGCTGCTCGAACAAATTGTCCCAAACGTGGTAGTTTAAAACAGCCAGAAATTGGTTCTCTCAGAGCTCTGGAGGCTAGAAGGTGTCAGGAGGGGTGAGTTCCCTCTGGAAGCTCTGGGGAGAATCCCTCCCTTGCTGCTTCTAGCTTCTAGAGGTGGCTGGCTATCCTAGCTCGTGGCCACATCACTCCGACCTCACGTGGCCCCCTCTCTCTGTCCGTGCAGTCTCCTCTGCCTTTCTCATAAGGACACGTGTGATGGCATTTAGGGATAATCCAGGATAATCCCGCCATCTCAAGAACCTTCACTTAATCACACCTGCAAAGACTCTTTTCCCAAATACGAGTTCCAGGGATTAGGACCTGACATTTTTGGGGGGCTGTTCTTAACCTGCTGTGGTGATCACTTGTGCAATAGTCTTTATTAAGAGCCTCCTAAGTCCCAGGCAGTGTTCTGAGCCCTGGCTCTGCAAGATGCCCTCGAGGAACTCCTGGTGCAGGTGGAGAGACAGGTGAAGTCTCCACTTCTGGAAATGTAGTAAATGCTCTGATAGAATCAGTGCATGCTGCTGTGTGTGCCCAGAAGAGGCACCTCTAGGAAGCGATGACCTGACACAAAGCAGGTTCTAGAAACACGTTACGAGTAAATGAGTGAAAGAATGTCACACAGTTATTAAGAAAACAAAGCAGAACTCGAGCCCAGCTCTGTCCGCTACCGTGCGCCTCTCAGTTTTACCAGGTGCCCGAGAGATGGAGCAGCTGGGCTGCAGGGCCGCAGTGGCCCAGAAGGTACCCCGATGGCCAGGAGGTCACAGATGCTGTTTGCACAGATTGACATGCGTCAGGGATGTCCCTGGAGAGGTGGGTGAGGCCAGGGTGTCTGACAACCGTCTCCTTGATGCCAAGCCCTTCTGGCTCTGGTCCCAGAGGCCACCGATTCCTTCTGGTCCCCTGTCCCAGCCTGGCAGCCTCCTGACATGCATGGCAGTCAGCTTTTCTGCTTTTAAGGTATGGCTGCTGGCAGGAATCCTGTGCGATATTGGAATTGGGCCCCTTTTACAAAATTAAATATGCTTAAAGCTTCTCCCTCGACTTCAGCGTCTTAACTGATTAAACATTCATTTCCAAGACAAAAAGAGTCAATTTAGTATGAAAGATACATTTTGCCGGTTTAATTTAAAGCACTGCACCTCCATCTGACCCCTATTTTCATAACTCAATAATTTTATCCTGTGTTGATTGTCTCATTTTGAGAGAGATATTGTATGTATAAATCAGTTTCTAAAATACCCAAAGAAACTAGAAGAGTGGAATTTATTAAGCAGCCTCTGTTAAGTCTGAAATAATTTATTTGGAGTTGTCCTTGGGAAATGTTCGAGCTTATGGTCCCGGCATACCCAGGAGAGGAACTATCCTGGGAAGGGACAATGCTGGGTGTTGCCAGACAAGTCCCGGGGAACCTATACCTCCTGCGAGATCAGAGAGAGCCCTGGGAGAGCCTCGAGTGGGTGGAGGCGGGCCCGACGGGAGAGGAGTCCTGGCAGAGCTGTCCCCACTCCAGCCGTCGGCTCTGGCCATTTGGGAAGTTTGGGGTTTTCCCCAAGCCGAGCCGGGTGGGTCCCTGGAGCCGGGTGGTGCAGTTTTGGGCCTCGGTTAGCACGGGCGTGGCATGCAGCTGGCATTCAAGCGTTCTCTCCCAGAGTTGACTCTTGTTTGCTTTCTCTGGGGCCTCGGACAAGTCACTTCTCTCCCAGCCTCAGTTTGCCCATCTATGAAATGGGGATTGGGGTGCCAACTGTGGCGAACTCACAAATGGCAAAAGCGGGATAATGGCTCTGTCAGCTATGACACCCTGGACAAGTATATGGCTTTGAGGTTGGATAGACCCTCCGCCACCACCACCACCCCTGCCACTCTCCCGGGGGGCTCAAGTCTTACCAACCTGGATCAAAATCCTGAGTGCTAGACTGGTAGTTTTAGATCCTTTGTGTTCTGGGTCCCAGTCCCAAAGCATCTTGCTAGGAGCCATGGCGCAGGGACCCCATGCCAAGGGAAAGGTCTTTCCAGGCTAGTGTCCTGGGGCAGGCTTTCAGGGAGGGGGCTGGGCAGTCTTTGGTTGCCACTTCAGCCCCCTGCTTTAGAGGTGGTTCCCGTGAGAGAGCCTGCAGTGCTGAGTTGGGCCTGGAGTGTGGGGCAGGGATCAGAGCTTAGGAGCAGGGCCTGTGTACTGACTCTGGGTAGTCCTTGATATACTCCTAACACCCACCCCCCCATCTTCCTGTTCTCTGTTCTTCCCCTCCAATCTCCTCTCTCTCCTCCTCCCTTCCCTGCCTTATCCCTCCTCCCCCTAGGAGATTTGGTCTACCTCTATGTGAATCTCACAAGCTGAGATGTAGGGGATTCCCCTCCTGAGTCTGAGGAAAAGGGACCAAAGACACCCCCCTCAACCTTGTCTGGATGACTGAGCTACAGGGGGCAATGGAGAACCCCCAAACCAACCTATTTGTTTTATTGTCCTTAATGCATTTAATTTGGGTTTTTTTGTTTTGGTTTGGTTTGGTTCAGTTTATGATTGTTATCAGTTAGTTTTTGCTGTGTAACAAGCCACCTCAACATTTAGTGGCTTACAGCAAACAATGAACTCTTACTATTTCTTGTGATTCTATGGGTCAGTAGGTCTTTTGATCTGGACTGGCTTGGCTGATTCCTGAGGTCAGCTTGCAGCTTGGCTGGGACTGCCTGGTTGAGGACGATCTTGTTCACATCTTGGCAGTTGACCCGATGTTGGCTGGAACCAGTGGTCTCTCATCCCATGGTGGCCTGGGTCTGTTTACGTGGCAGTGGCCACAGGGTTCCCAACAGCATCAAGGAAGGACAGATCGCAGGGTGCAACCACTTTTCAAACCTCGACTCGCATCACATTTGCTGATGTCCTCTTGGCCAAAGCCAGGCACATGGCCATGCCTAGATTCAAGGAGTGAAGAAATAGGCCCCACTTCTTGAAGGGAGAAATGTCAGCGTCATGTTGCAGAAGGGTGTGGATGCAGGGAGGGCAGGAATTCGTGGCCATTTTCATGATCTATTGTGATATCATTTTGTTTTGCTTATGTGCTTTTGTTTTCTTGATGTTTGGTATCACCTATGAGTTAGGAGCATGGGCTCTGGAGTTAAGCTAACCCAAGTTCAAAACCCACCTCCACCATTTGTTTCCTTCCACCCTGTGACTCAGACCAAGGGGTTAATCCTCCGTGAGCCTCAGTTTCTTCATCTGTAAAACGGAGGTAATGTTACTTGCCTCATAGGAATGTGTGAAGATTGAACGATCGGATGTAGGAAAAGTGCTCAGCCCAGTGCCTGGCACACAGTAAGCACTCATAATAAATGTAAGCTACTCTATTAATTATTCATTTTGCTCATGGGGTTTGGGTGGCTTCAGCCTCGTATCTACGTTTGTCCAGCCAGAACTGCTGGGGGTTGGCTTTGTTGGGGTAGGAAATAGTCAGGCTGGCTCACCTGCCAGGGTCCGGGCCCAGAGGTGGGTGCCGAGAAAGGCAGGTCAGAGGCTGAGGTGCAGGGGGTAAGGAGAGGGCCCCAGCTGGAGAGTGGACTGGAGGAAAGCGTATTACCTCCACCAGGACCACAGCCGGGGCCCAGAGCTTGAAAGCAACTGAGAAGTGACAGTCCCACTGTGTGCCAAGAAGGCAAGGGCCCCAAACCCAACTTCTCCGGGCTGCTTGACCAGTGGCAGGATCCATCTCAGTAAGAACAAGGGGTTCATGGGGATACTCCAGCTAAAGCTTTTCCCGGGGGCCATGTTTTTATCTAATTCCTCTCTCGGGGTGGGCATGGGGGTGCAGATCTCACAACAGGCCCCTGAGGATCCTTAAGTGGGGGTAACCAGAGGCCCACAGGTTTCTTTATATTTAGCCAAGTCTGGATGCAACTCCCGCCCCCTGTTTTTTCAGAGGCAGTAAGCGAAAGAAATATGTCTTTTTACATTTTATAAAACTCAGAAAAATGGCTTTAAACAGCTTTTGCTCTCCTGCTATAATTATTTATTTTCAAACACTCCTGCAGGGGACTGCTCCGTTTTCTTATCCTGCACTCCCTTTTCTCATAAATGAACCATCACTTCAATAAATCATTATGAAAACAGAGACTAACACCAGCTCTGAAAGGTTGAAAGATTTATGTAACACATTTATGTTTCCCATTTTCTCATTCTGGTACTCGGCTGCAAAAGCTAAGCTAATAAAAGCCGCTATTAATATTTCTTGTTGCCTAGCAACCCCAGAGCGGGAGTAATAGCTTCAGCTAGAAAAATAGATGACCGATAAGGAAAAATTCAATTCTTTTATTATCTCAGGGGGAAATGGCCTTTTACTGGAACATTATGATGTACGAGTGTGAAGTTGAACACAAAAGATTTTTGTGTGTTTGTTTTTCTATTTTTAATGAACATTATTTTACCTCCACTAACTCTTTTAGGGCACTTTTGTTTTCCTCCACCCTCTCCTGCCCCCCCCCCCCCCCCCCCCCCCCCCCCCTTTTTTTTTAGCCCTATTTGTTTTAAAAACCTCACCACTTTTTTTTTTTTAAATAGTTTTTGCAGAGGTTTATAACTCGGTCATAAAAATTCACTCCCTCTTAAAACTCAGGCCCATGATAAGCCAATACACAGGCCAGTTCTCTGAGAGCAGGCTCCCGTTTGTTGAGAGATAAGACTCGTGGTTTTCACTAAGAGAAAGGTCAGAAAAGAACAGAATGTGTTCTTTTCCGTGTCCCAGTTTTCTTTGGAACCCAGGGACGCTGTCTCTCCTGAGAACTGTTTGCTCTAAAGTTTGAGGCATGTTCAAAGGGGGAAAAGAGGACTTGTAGGCATTTACTGAGTACCTGCTGTGTACAGACTTGGTCCCCTTGCCTCCTCCTAGCAATCTGTTAGTGTCCCCATTGTTCAGATGCAGAAACTGAGACTAGAGGCCAAGCAAGCAGCCCAAGGTAGCATGATGTCACGATGTCTCACACCTCTGTGCTCTAGTGCAGGGTTTCTCAACCCAGCACTACCACCATTTGGGGTGGGAAGGTTCTCTGTGGGGGGGGGGGTGCTGCCCTGGGCATTGTAGGATGTCTGGCAGGGTCCCTGGCCTCCACCCGCTATCCCTGGCCTCTGGTAGCCCGCCCTCAGTCAAAATCACAATCAAAAATGTCTCCAGTCAGTGCCAAATTTCCCCTGGGGGACAAAATCAGCCCTGGTTGAGAACCCCTGCCAGCTGTTTCTTTGGTTTAGGAGGATCCTCCCCCTTGTCAACCCGCTGAACCCCTTTTCCTGCATTCGGTTCCAGCTCAGAAGTCATCTTCTCTTTGAGGCTGTTGGGATGCTCTGGGCTGGGAGTGGGTGAGACAAGTGACTCACTTGCCTTGATCTAAACAGTTGAGGGAGCACCAAAAATCTCAGTAATCTAGATAAACAGTATCTTACTGCGATAGCTTTTAAAATCAAAATTACCACAAAAAAACCCCACTCCATGATGAAAGGTATATGAAAAGTACAAATAAAGGTGGGATCAGTCTGCGTTCATGGAGACAGGTGGCTGTCCAATCATATGTCCGTCTGTGCTACCAGCCTGGGACAGCCTGAAGGTGGGTCAGTGCGTAGGCCTTTCTCTGGCACCAGCCTCTGGCAAAGGGCCTGCCTTAGCAGATCACCCTCAATGTCTGTTCATTGACGGAATGAATGGGAGAAGAGAGATTGCGTGTCCAAGGTCACAGAGTGAGAAGAAGGGTGGGGCTGAAACTTGAACATGAGCCTCTGACTCTGAGCTCCGTGCTCTCTGCACCCTTCAGGCTGTGCACAGGTGAATAGAGGTTGCCTGAGGAGTGAAACCTAAGCCACAGAGGATTTGAAGATGCCCCCGGAGTGCTCACAACCTGGGGGAGGGGCCGGGCCACAGCAGCCATGATCTTAGCGTGCTGTCCACTTGGCTCTCCCTGTGGCTCTCGTTTCAGCCTCACCGCCCCCTTGGCAGGCAGGAGAGCATCGCCAAGAACGGAACCACGATGGCCAGCCCCTGAGCACGCAGAGCGTGCTCACTGTGGGCAGAGATTCCTTATCTTGGCCCTTGGAGGGCAAAGACCACATCTGGTTTGACCCCATCTCCTCTTGGCAAACTTTTCTCCTACATAGTGGCTGAATTATCTCTGACTATAGTCTGCTAGCATTTATTTAGTACTTATGCTGTGCTTGGCACCCCCTTAAGCCCTTTCTGTTTGTTATCTCATTTCATCCTTCAGCCCGAGAAGGAGGTATTCTTATTGTTGCCACTTTACAGATGAAAAAACAGAGGCACAGAGAGGCGAATCACTTGGCTACACAACTGTCAATGGTGGTGCCAAGATCTGAACCCTGGCAGGCTGACTCCCAGGTATTCCAGTATCTAACCTGTACAGCCTTCAAACGAGTGAGTGAATGAATAAGGGAGTGGGCCAGCCAGGATTGAGACCCACGTTATCTATTTGACTCCGAGTCAAGCCATTCATGTTCATAAGGAAGCATAGCATGAAGTATGAAGTGTTAGCTTGGAATAAGGAACAGATGAATACTGAGGAGTTCAGAGGAGAGTAGGAGCAGGGAGGGCTTCCTGGAGGAGGTAGCCTTGGGGTTGGGCCTTAGGGGCCAGAGGACAGCAGCAGAAGCCCGAAAAGAGGAAACTTCACACCTCTCCAGACTTCCTTGTTCACATCCAGTCGACACCCCTTCTGCTGGGATTTGCAAAACAGTTTGTGACGTTTTATGATCACTTAGGTGCCCTCTGGTGGCCATCCTCACCACCCCCTGCCAGGCTCCTAAGCCGAGCCGTGACCCTCTGGCCGCGAACGGTTGCAAGGGCCAGGCATTTAACTTCCATTCTGGGCGAGATGCCAAGCTTGGCAGACTACCTCTCCCTCTGAAAACTGCTCCCGAGTCATGAGGGAGAATTCAGGGAAAATCACAGCAGCATCCGTCAGCTGCAGCTTCGACATTACGCGGCATAATGGCCCTTTCCTCCGAGTGCATATTCAGTACCATGTTTGGGAAAATGAGCTTTTAATGTACCGTCGGCATTGCTGAGAAGCCATCTCTGGCTCCGCGGAATGTCTGGAGCACATAAAACTTGAGATCTATTGGAGTCATTTTCCCCCTGCTCTGGCTGGATCATAAAAAGTCAGTCTCCTGCGCTCTTTCTCTCATCTTGTGGCTTTGTCCATTTAGAACTCGGGAGTCTTTAGAAAAGGCAGCAAGACAAAACTCCTCTTAAGTATTAAGGCTCCAGAGGAGAGTGTCTGTGGTCTGTTGGAGCCGCGGAGCCAAGAGCATCGGGAGGAGAAGAGTCCGCGGGAGATTTCAGCTCCCCAGTGGGGTTGGGCTGTGGCTGCGGCTGGGATGGGGCCTTCTGATGTCTAAGCAGTAGTGCTTAAAGGGGAGCCTGCAGTCCCGGGGTCCCTGCTCTGCCCTGCTGGGTGGTCTGGGGCATTACTCGCCCTCTCTGAGCCTCAAGTAGTTGGGAGCTGATGCTTTTTACCCCACAGGGTGGTTGTTAGAGTCAAATGTGCTAATAAAATACTCCTGGTCCTTAGCTTTACGTGTGGGATGGAGCCGTGTCTGAGAAGGGTTTGTTGAGTGACTGGCAGACTGACTGACTATTCAAATATTGCCTGTGTCAACACTTCCCAAACTGTAGAGCACTGTCTCTGTCGTTGGCGAGTAAGCCAGGTGGGGCCCCAGTAGCTTATTCCGTCTTAAGGTCCAATCCACCTCATCTCATCTAACCCTCCCGTCGACCTTGGAGGGAGATGGAATTATCCTCATTTTACAGATGTGTCCCTGAGACTCAGAGGGCAAGTGGCCTGACTGAAGACACACAGCCAGGAAGTGGCGGAGGCAGGACGAGAACCTCTTTCCCTTGACCCCAAGCATTTTGTGCCGTCAGGGTTGTTCAGAAGCGCCCCCGGCCCTGGGCCTCTGGACGGCGGGGGGGGAGGTTCTCGCCCCTGTGCATCCCCGCCGGTGAGGGACTGTCAGACCTCTCACTTAAGTCAGAGTCGTGGGAGGGGCAAAAATGGCCCCAGTGGTGATTTCTCCAAACTCTTGGTAGCAAGGCCAAAGGAAAGGAACTTTGGGGTGAGTAGCTCCAACCTGTCATTGGGCTGGGTCTGTCGCATAGAGCCGGGGGCCTGCGATGCTGCAGCCTAGAGGTGTCTCTTCCAAATAAGCCAGGGTGAGTGTTTCCTGTCACCCCAGAAACTGGCCGAGAGACCTGGAGTCCAGGCTCCCGTCCTACCTCTGCCGCCACTGGTGGATTATGTAAGGCCAGCCACTTTCCTCCCGGCCTCACGTTCTTCATGTGCTGAGTGGACAAACCTCAGATTACAGAGGGAGTCGAGGAGAGGATGTAGGGAGGGAGCATCTCTGAAGCGTCCTGTGAACGAGCCCTGCCAGGGGTTGTTGTCACTGGGGTTGCGGGTCAGAGCCACAGGTCAGGGAGCCTGGGGGTCAGGCAGCTGCATGTGTAACAGCTGTGTGACCTTAGCCAGGCCACTTAACTTCTCTGTGCCACAGTTTCCTGATGGGGCTGTTGTGAGGAGTGAATGGTAGATGGTGTCCAGATCTTCACTAGAGGGAGGTCCGCGTGGTCCCACAGGGAGCTCTCAAGTGTGAATCAGACCAGAGTTGCCAGCCTTGGTGCCCCTGGGTGAGGTGTGAGTCAGGCATTGGTCACAGGGATGGGGCTCATGCATAGCCTGGAGAAGGGGGCGGCTGCGTGCGGACCTTTGGCAGCCAGTACACCCAGGAGTCCATCTACCTGGGGCTCGGGCAGCCTCTGTGTCTAAAATGAGTTCCCAGTAGGATCAATATCACCTGGGAATTTGTTAGGCCCCACCCTAGCCCCTTAGCCTGTGTTTAACCAGCCCCCCAGGGGTTTCTGATCCTGCTGGCACCACTGGACTCCATCATCCTCAGTGGGGGCCCAAGTTCTCCATTGTTTTTAGCATACACAGAACTGTCCCTTATGTGTCAATTTGCCCTGAGGATTGCATCACGCCTGTGACAGTTGCAAACCCTTTCCCCCAGAGAAAGCAGAGAATCCACACCTCTGTGGGTGGTTCCAGACTCTTCTCAGCCCCTTACACCTCGCCTTGGCTCAGGCCTTGAAGCAGACCCTTTGGCATGAGGACTATGCCCAGCCTGAGATCTGAAGGACTGCAGGCCAGATCTCCTTAGATTGTTGAATGCCTCATCCTTGTGAGATTCGTGGGTAATTGTGCACCAGGGGCCCACGCAGAAGTAGAAACAAAATGCAGTAGGGGAAAAGAAGGGGAACTTCGGGCAGGGAGATCACCGGGACCTCCGTGTGACCGGGAGGTCGGGTTCTTCCAGCTGCTTATGGGAGACTGTGCCTGTGTGCTGGGTACGGGGCAATCAGTGAAGCCTGTTCTCAGAGACCATGAGAGGATGGAGTGTGAGCAATCGAACAAGCAGACTCAAGCTAGACTTCTAGCACCGCCAGCATTAGCAACAGCTGGACAAGAAGAACGGGGCCTGGGTCAAAGGGAACAGCAAAGCATGGGCCTCCCTACCCCCACCCGCGATCCAGGGCCCACAGGGTCAGCCCGAGATGGCCACTCCCCATCCCACAGGCCTCCTCCTCTCCCTTGGGAACCCCAGACCTTGGGCCCCTATGCCTTTGCATGGAAGACCCCTCCTCCCCGCTCCCTTTGACCTGCCTTGGGAACTTGACATAGTCTTACTCACTGTGTCCCTGCTGAGGAGAAGCAGAATTCCAGCCAGCAAATTGGCAGCACCCTCCTCTGCATGTCTTCACCATTGTGACTTTGGTCAGACTGAATTGGAACTGTGTCTTCCCATAGCCCTACATGTCGTAGGGAATAGGCTCACTGTGCCCCAGCACGTGGCAGAAGCCTGCCACCCAAGAAGGCGTACGTAAGTGCAAGTGACCAGCGGCCGGCCAATGACACTGGAGACAAAACTGTATTCTGGGAAGAGGGGCTTAGCCTCTGCTGTGGCCCCTTAGCCTAGACACTCACACCATGTCTCTGTACCCGCTGCTCACTGCTGTGCTGAAAGGGGGTCAGCGCTTTGCCAGAAGTAACATCACTGGCCTTGGACCTCGCGAGACGTGGATTTAAATCTGAGTTCCTCCAGCTGCTTGCCATGTTGAGCAAGCTCCCCACCCCCTCTGAACTTTAGTTTTCTTATGTGTAAAATGGATATGTTAATAATTCTTACCGTATGGAGCTGTTTTGATAATTAAATGCTATAATGTTTATAAAATGCTCAGCACGATAGCCATAATAATGCTATTAGTCTCTAAGCGCTTTGTGTACGAGCTGCCTCTTTCTTCTCTGGCCACCCACACAGAGAACTCTGTATCCTTTCTAGGTCTCCCAAGAAATCCACCTGCCCAAGTATTGGTGGACAAAATTGGCTCCCTGGAGGTCTTACGGGGATGCCCACCACAGACAGCAGCACATGTCTATGCTGCCGAGTCCCTTTGTGGCCCCACAGATGCTCTAATGACCTCTCTCTCCTATCCCTGCCCGCATGGCAAGTTCATGGGCTCCCCTCTGTTCTGTCTGCCGCCGTGTTCCCCTCAGCCTCTGCATCTCCCCCGCCAAGGCCTACAGATCCAGATGCCCTGCTGAAATCAGCCCAACGGAGGCTCCTCCATTCCCAGCACCTGACTTCCTTAGAGGTTAGGTTAGGGCCTCTTTGGTTTGAACTGAGCATCCCTGGGGTCACCCTCCACCCATAGCAGGGCATAGTGCATTTCTCAACACAAGTAAAGTACAGTCTTCTCCCACAGAGGGATTCTGGTTGCATTAGTTTGAATCCCCCAAGAAGCAGCGCTGGACAGGATCAGGCAGGTAAGAGATTTGTTGAGAGGGAGAAAGATAAGGTGGGAGGTGGGGGACGCAGGGCTGACGCCTGTGGAAGGCGAGAGTAGGAGGGCGGCTGGGTATGAAGAGTCTTAGACAGGGCACAATTCCCAGAAAGCTTTGCCCAGGCCAGTCACCCACGGGAGGAGCTGCTCGTCTCACCAGATGGTGCTGCCTCAGTATCTCCCGTGTGCGCAGCTGCTGGCTAGGGGTGGCCTCAGCTAGAGCATGTTCATGGAGCCAGGCAGCAGTGGCTGGGGCTCTCAGCACTGGGGTTCCCACAGCAGGAGGGCCGACCCATGCATTTGACCATGGCCCCTTGTGCCACGCAAGTCTGACTCTCCTTGGTTCCCTGGGCCCCTGTTCCTGAAGGAAACTTAGTAGAGCAAATGACAGTTCCCCTCCCCCTCGGCTATCCCCTCGATGGATCTGGTGGCTTGTGTGTCTTACCTGCTCTGGAAAGGTCTGAGTCCTTGGCACTTGTTCAAGGTTGCTGCACCTGTGCATTCACAGTTGCGATGGGGAAGGGAGTCGCGGGAAGCGCCCAGGTGGGTCACCTGGGTCACATGTGTATTACACTCTCTGCCCCCACGGAGTCACAGCCGCCCTCCCTCCTCCTGCCGGTCAGGATGGATTCCCCTGCCGTGACGGGGAGTCTTCTTCTCACCTGCTGCTCCCTAGACACAAGCCCTAAGGCCCTTGGCAGCAGCCTACTTGTTGTGTCCTCTGGCAAGAACATGCCCCTTTGGGGGGCCAGGTGCTCCAACCCAGCCGAGCCCAGAATTGCAGAGCCAGGAAGTGCAAGATCCCCCGGTAGGTCTCTGGGAGGGATAACGTTTAGGGCTGTTGCTGTCTCTGCTTCCACCCCTTGACTCCTGGACCCGTGTACTCTTCACAGAACCACATGGAGGTCTCCACTGTGCACCCATACCACACCATGGACGACCATACCCCATCCTTTCAGCGTTTCCACGCTGAAAAGGCTTTGCCCCTGTAGAAGGCTCTTCCAGCATTCTGTGAGGATGCTGGCTTCTGGCCGGCGAGACATGTGCTATGGCCAGGAGACCCCCCTGACGAGGGTCCGTTCCCACACCTATCTCTGTGAATGGGCCCCCTGGTTGCATACCGTGTCGTGTGGGATTCCATGCCTGTGGACCAGGCTTTCGGTCGGCCCCCGGAGAGCAGTCCTGGCTCAAGTCCTGCAGATAGAGAGGCAAACCACGCCCAGAATATCTATCCTTGAGAGGATGCACGGCTGGCTCATCCGTAATGGAAGGGGCCCAGCGTAGTAGACTTACCATCCAGGGGTAATGCCACGTGTGGGGCTCAGCATTGGTCTCTGTTGTTGACAGGGTGGACATTCAGAGGCGGCAGCAGCTAAATTGGCCTTGAAGGGGGAGTTCCTGTCATTGGGCCCATAAATAGCCTCCATCTTTGCCGCCTTGGCCGCTCCATCCAGGCGCTCAGTGCCATTTGGGGGTGGTTGATGGTAATGGCTGGCTAATCGCAATGGGCTGAGCCATTTTGTCCACTTAATCGTTCAGTGCCTCTTCTATGACGAATGCCTTTTGGTTGGCAAAACATGATTCAAAAATCTCACTTTATGCTCAGTCTTGTATCTCCATCCATACACCTCTCCCCCAGACCTGGCTTGCCTCCAAGCTCACATATCTCTTCCCTCTAGGCCCCTGACCGACAGCCAGGCCCTTGGCCACTGCTGTGAATCTGTATATAATCCATCCTCATTATTGGCGGATTTCTCTATTGGCCACTTCATCTACTAGCTAAAATTTATTTATAACCCTGAAATCAATACTCATGGTGTGTTCATGGTCATCTGCGGACACACAAAAATGGCAGAAAATTCACATCACTCCACGTGCACGTTCCCAGCTGGGGTCAAACAAGGCAGTGCTGTGCCTTCTTGCTTCCATTTTCCTTCCATCAACAAGGATCTGTTTTGCAGTTTGTGTAGTGCCACATTTTTTTTGCATTTTGTGGCTTATTTCACTGTTTAAAGTGGTCCCCAAGCATAGTGTGGACGTGTCGGCTGGTGCTTCTAAACTCAAGAAATGTCTCACAGGGAAAATAGGTGTGTTACAGTGCCTTGAATTCAATGTTAATGAGTCAACTATATATCAAATAAGGCGTTTTTAAACAGAAACACACATAAAACAAGGTCATATATTGATTGGTAGATGAAAATGTTGTGACCAGAGGCTCCCAGGAACCTAACCCTGTATTTCCCCTAGGAGCAGTGGTTCAACATTCACTAATCAGAACCCAAATACCGGGGCCCCTGGGTGGCTCAGTCGTTAAGCACCTGCCTTCGGCTCAGGTCATGATCCCAGGGTCCTAGGATCGAGCCCCACGTTGGGCTCCCTGCTCCATGGGGAGCCTACTTCTCCCTCTCCCGCTCCCCCTGCTTGTGTTCCCTCTCTCGCTGTCTCTCTCTCTGTCAAATAAATAAATAAAATCTTAACTAACACACACACACACACACAAAGAACCCAACTACCGTGAAGGATGAGAATTGACTATAGTCTCACCTGCTCCTTCTTCCACACAAAGTGGGTGATCAGATGCAGGGCTCACAGCCCCACCCACTGGGAACATCATTCTGATCTGTTCCCTTTTTTCCTTTTTTTTTTTTTTTTTTAGAGAGAGAGAGAGTGCATGCCCACGCGGTATGGGGAGGGGCAAAGGGAGAGGGAGAGAGAATCCCAAGCAGGCTCCACGCCCAGCGCCCAGCACGGAGCCTGATGCCAGTTTGGATCTCACAGCTCTGAGATCATTACCTGAGCCAAAATCAAGAGTCAGACGCTTAACCTACGGAGCCACTCAGGCGCCCCTGCTCTGTTCTCTTTCAAGGACCCCCACCCCCATGTATGTTGCTGCAATGAAGTCACCACCCACTTTTTGGCTTGTACCCCCGTGGGGAACTGACCCATCTGTAAATTGTACCTGGGCCTTTCCTTCTTGTTTTCAGCGGGTTGTTCAAGACCTCTTCCACTTATCAAATGCCTACTAAGTATATATTGAGATGATCATATAGTTTCTCTTCCTTAGTATGTTGGGGTGATGAATTTTATTAATAGATTGCTCAGTATTCATACTCTACTTGGTTATGATATGCATGTATACATACATATTTAAACGTACATACATACATATGTAGTTTGGTTTTTTTTTTTAAAGATTTTATTTATTTATTTGAGAGAGAGAGAGAGAATGAGAGGGAGGAGGGTCAGAAGGAGAAGCAGACTCCCCGCCAAGCAGGGAGCCCGATGCAGGACTCGATCCCGGGACTCCAGGATCATGACCTGAGCCGAAGGCAGTCGCTTAACCGACTGAGCCACCCAGGCGCCCTGTAGTTTTTTTAATGTGAGGCTGGATCTAAGGCACTATTATTTTACTTAAGGTTTTTCTTTTACATTTTTTTTAAGTAGGCTCCATGCCCAGCATGGATCCCAATGCGAGGCTCAAATCACAACTGTGAGATCAAGACCTGAGCTGAGATCAAGAGGCAGACACTTAACTGACTGAGCCCCGCCAGGCACCCCATCTTTTACATTTTTTATAGTGACTGAATCAGTAGTTTTCTTTATATAACTTTCTCATATTTCTGAAGTGAAATTCAGATTATACTATAATCTATATAACCATCATAGAGGTTATACCATCTTCATAAAATGAGTGGTTCATTATACAGAGATCTATACAGCTCTTACCACTGAATTACATGTAGTATTATCTTACAATTTTTAAAGCCTTTGTACCTGTAATTACATCCCATTCATATCCCTGAAGTTGTATATTGTAGTTTTTCTCTTTTTTCATGCTCATCTGTGGGGGGCTCATTCATGTTATTGGTCTCTCTACTTTGTTTCATTCATTTTATTCAGAGAACCATCAGAGTTATGTATTAATTCTATTACTTTTCTTTTTTCTTAATGTATTCATTTTTCCTTTTACATCTATTAATTCCTTCCTTTCTTTCTGTAGATGTTTCACTTTAGATTCTTTAGTTCATTTACTTTTCTTGATTATTGTTTAATGATTAAAAAGTTGATGGCTGTGCATTTTTTCTGAGTATGGCTTTGGCTGTATCCTGTCCTACATTTTGAAATGAGGTATTCTTACATCTTCTACTTCTTCCAAAAACATAGCTTTATTGATTTTTATAAAAATGGTACATGGTTTGTTGTAAAAAAAAAAAAAATTTACACGCCAATACGAAGAAGAAAGAAAAGATCATTAAACTGCACCATCCACAAGTAACTATTATTAACCATTTGCTGGTTAGGTGCCTTGTCAATCATATCTTTGCACATCATACATATACAGTTTACACAAATAAGACATAATATGGGGCCTTTTCCTGGACTTTGTAGTCTGTTCTGTTGGAGCTGCTCTGTGTGGCCTCACGATTCTCTGCAGCAGTAGCCAAGGGACGTATTTCCACGTCCGTAGTTACAGGCCGCACCCTTATGTCAGCGGCTGCATAACGTTCTGTTGTGTGGCTGTTTTACTGTGAACATAAACAATGTTCTGTTGGCATCGAGGCTGTTTCTGACTTTCCTCAAGTATAAAACTCTCTTGAGATGGGTTCCTTCAGCATTGTGGAAACGGTTTTTGGAGGGCGTGGTCTCAGAGAGGGAGGAAAAGAGAGCTCTTCCCCAGGCAAGCTTCTTCATCCTCCGAGCCTCCGTCTTACCTGTAAACCTGGGAGTCATCAAGGTGCCCACCTCATAGGAGGGAGATGAGAGTAAGTGAGGGGCCATTTGTGGAGGCTTCAAAACTATTTGCAGGTTGTAGGGGCCCTAAAAATCACCGTAGGGAGAGGGGGACACAGAGTCCTTTGACCTGGCCATGGAGGGGCGGGAACTTTGATTTTTAAGGGTGGAGCCAGCCCGGATTGCAAAACAGCCTGTGGTCCTGAGCCACTTAGGCAACACTTGGCCATTGCCTTTAAGAAGCTGGATGGCAGGCACTGCCTGGCTTCCTCTGCGCTCCTAATATCGTCTCGGAGCCAGATGTCCCTGCTCCCCCTTTGCCGATTACTTTATGGCAGTTTAGGCAGTGGGAACTGCCCCAGAACTCTGAGTCCCGTATGTGCCTTGGATGTGCTGTGTTACCTGAGGACCAGTCCTTGCCCTCTCTGGGCCTTCCCTCCCTGGACCCTTCCAGCCTGACCTGCCGCTCTTCTGAGAAAGAGTGTCAGAGGCTTGGCCTGCCGCCTCCAGCCCCTCCCAGGCATTTCAATCTTGGCTTAACCAGGGACTTCAACAGGCAACGCTTTTCTCGAGAGTTCATAAAAACATGTAAACACGGATGAGGATACAAAATATTGAGCAGCAAGGCAGTAAAACACGCCAGTGTTTGTTGTGTTAATTGAATATTCATGAGCTGACTGTTTAAATTACAGTTCACAACTGTTGCAGGGCCTGATGAATAATTTAAACGAGGGTGGCCAAAGAGATTTCAACACCGCATTAGCAAACTGCTCAGGATCAGCTACAGAGAATTTATAATTAGCTTGGAATATCCTATAATAAATTCTTTGGAAAGATGGTTTTAATTAGCACATGTGCTAATTCAGAATGTAGAATGTTCAGCGTTAGGGAGGGGGGGTGAGTAACCCTTCACTCTCCTTGTGCCTCCTTCTCCTGTGGGTCCCAGTCACCTGAAATCTCTGAGCCATGCTGAGCCTGCCTCTTTTTTAAAAAATTTTTTATTGTTATGTTAATCACCATACATTACATCATTAGTTTTTGATGTAGTGTTCCATGAGTCATTGTTTGTGCATAACACCCAGTGCTCCATGCAGAACATGCCCTCTTTAATACCCATCACCAGGCTAACCCATCCTCCCATCCCCCTCCCCTCTAGAACCCTCAGTTTGTTTTTCAGAGTCCATCGTCTCTCATGGTTCGTCTCCCCCTCCGATTTCCCCCCCTTCATTCTTCCCCTCCTGCTATCTTCTTTTTTTTTTTCTTAACATATATTGCATTATTTGTTTCAGAGGTACAGATCTGAGATTCAACAGTCTTGCACAATTCACAGCGCTTACCAGAGCACATACCCTCCCCAGTGTCTATCACCCAGTCACCCCATCCCTCCCACCCCACCCCCCACTCCAGCAACCCTCAGTTTGTTTCCTGAGATTAAGAATTCTTCATATCAGTGAGGTCATATGATACATGTCTTTCTCTGTTTGACTTATTTCGCTCAGCATAATACCCTCCAGTTCCATCCACGTCGTTGCAAATGGCAAGATCTCATTCCTTTTGATGGCTGCATAATATTCCATTGTGTATATATACCACATCTTCTTTATCCATTCATCTGTCGATGGACATCTTGGCTCTTTCCACAGTTTGGCTATTGTGGACATTGCTGCTATAAACATCGGGGTGCACGTACCCCTTTGGATCCCTACATTTGTATCTTTGGGGTAAATACCCAGTAGTGCAATTCTGAGCCTGCCTCTTGAGTCACTCCTACCTGCACTGCCCCTGCCTTGGGGGAGCCCCACTGCCCCATCCCAGCTCAGATATCCGGGTCATGGCCTGGGCCGCCCGGAAGCCTGTGAGCTTTCTGAAATGCAAATCTGGTTCCACTTCTGCCCCTTTTAGAGCCCCTCCACTGAGGAAGCCCAGAAGGTGAAGTGGCTGGTCAAGGTCATTCAGGTCATTCAGGGTAAGGTCTTCTCACCCTGAGCATGCCAGGACCATCGGACTCCAGCCAGGCTCTAGACTTGGAGGAATGGTATGGAACAGCATAAGCAAAGGCAAAGAGGCAGGACTGCCAGTGGGGAGCAGATGAGGCTTGAAGGACGCAGGAACCCAGGCGGGCGTGTCTCCAGTGTTGGAGAGGGAAGAGTAGGAGGCAACGCTTACTCAGCGGCTGGGTATTGACTGGGCTGGCCTGGAGCTTGGGAAGGCTGCCACTCTGGGGCCCAGGGCACCCAGGTCTACCTGGCTCATTCCCTCCACATTTCCTGAGGGCCTGCTGTTTGCCACGCCTGGGGCTAGACATTGGGGGGAAAGCCCCCAGCAAAGCAACCACAGTCCCCAGTTCATGGCTGGAGCACACAGCCAGAATCATGCACACAGGCAGGGCATGTATAATCACAACCATGACAAGGCCAATGAAAAAAATAACAAGGTGCCATGAGAGGTGGTCACTGGGGGACCCTGGTATAGGTAGGAGAACCAGTGAGGGCCTCCTGGAGGCATGACATTTGAGCTGAATCCTGAAAAGTAAGTAGGGGCTAGGAAGGCAAAGAGGGCTGCAGGCCCAGGGAGCTGGGCCAGCAGGGCGTCACAGCTGCCCCATCCCTAGAGGCAGGTGCTGAGGACAGGGGTCTAGCAGAGTCCCTGGCAGTGGCCAGGCGTGGGTATGGGGGTTGGACTGGTAGTGGGAAGGGGGCATCTGTCCCTGGGGAGCTATTGCTAAAGGCAAGAATCCCCTTTTCTGGTCCCAAATCCTGGCTCCAATGCTTCAGGCTGTGAGACCTTGAGTAAGACATGTGGCATTTCTCAGCTTTGTTCCATTGGACTCACTCCTGCACTCTTCATTCATTCTATAAACTTTTATGGAGCTCCTACTGTGTACCAGGCACTCTCTCAAGCCCTAGGCAGATGACAGTCGTGATCCGTGGAGCTTACATTCCAGTGTGGTAGCCAGACGACAAGATAAGGAGATAAAATACACCCTTCCCGCCACTCAGATGGGGAAGCGAAGGTTGGATGCCAGATAAGCAGGTGCATCCTTGCAGAACGTGGCTCGGCCCTCGTGTTGTTGGCAGGGACGTCAGGCCCCCTTCAAAACTGGAACTGAAGATCAAGTTCAGGAAGACAGAGGATTCACAGCCTGGACAGGTCGTTTTGGTTATCAGCTCCCTGTGTCCAAGGGCACTGGCTCCAGCTCTCAGCGCTCTCCTGTCCATTACATCTGCCCCGGGTGCCTCCTGACCCCTACCTCCGGGCTCCTGCCCTGAGCACAGGAAACCTGCTGGGCCATCTGGGCTCCCCAAAGCCTGCACGAGCAAGCTCTCACCCTGTGATCTGCCCTCCGGGTTCCCCCAGCTTCATCACTGCCTGGGCCCCGGTGCACCCCGCATCCTAGCAGCCCCCTGACACTCAGGGTGACCATCCTGCTGACTCTGGACCGCAAGCCTCCAGTTCTGTTGTAATCACAGCAGTTTCCTGGTGGTTTTCATTGCTTTTGTCCTGCAGGCACTCCCCAGGCCCCTGTTCCTCACAAAGATACAGAAGAGTTCCGCTGTAGTCAAAACCAGACAGTGATGCTGTGCCGACTACCCTGGCTGCATAGCAGAACTGTGCCCTCTCGGGTGTTCTGTGACTGTGGCCCAGCCAGGCCCGCGATGCACCCCTCCACCCTCAGTAGTGGGAAGAGCTCAGATTGTGGGGTCACGCAGACCCCAGGTTGGGATCAAGGAGCAATTGATGTTACTGCTCTGGGACTCCATGTGCTCCTCTGTGAAGTGGGAACGGCAGCATCTACCTCACAGGGCTTGTTAAAAGGATCACTTGAGACTGAAGATAAGAACGTGGCTGGCAAGAGGCATAGTGGTGTTTGGCCCCTCAGTTCTGTAGTTCATGTCCCCGCGGGGGCATTTCTGGAACCGCAATACCCACCCTTCACGACTGCACTTTCCCCTTAGCGTCTACATAGAAGGTCATCCTTGGACACTTCCCCTCTGTCCGGTTTTTCTCCCGATGGTCCCAGTGGGGCTCCCAGGGAGGCTCATCGACCCTGGTTGTCTGTATTTCCTCCCTCCCATTCCCTCCGGCCTCTGCCTTCCCTGAACTACAAAACTGTTCCACTTAGGGGCGCCAGTGGCCTCCACATTGCCAAATCCATGGGGCACGCCCTGCCTCTATCATACTTGACATTTAGGGGCCACTCCCTTCCTCCTGAAATGCCCTCCTTCTCTGCTTCCTCCATGTGACTTCACAGGCCGCTCCTGGCATCCTCCACTGCTCAGACCACCCCTTCTCACAGCCCCTCCCACACCTCCCTCTCCCTCAGCCCGATTTCTCCACCATGGGGGCTGGGGACCTCCGGGGACCCCAGGACAGTTTCCATTGCTCGGTCCCCACCTCTAAAGAGCAGACCATGTAGTTGACCATCCCCACCTGGTGACCCCACTTGGATGCTCTGCCCCAGTTCAGCCTGCCCACAGCTGACCCCTCCTCCCCACCCGGCTGCACACGTCTCTCCTCCCATGTGACCAGCCTGTGAATATCATTAGTGATCTGGTGTCATCCTGGACCACCTGCCATGACCAGTCCCAAATCCTGCCTCTCTCTCTTCCCTTGGCCTCTCTCACAGCCATCTCTTCCTTTCCATTATCTGAACCTGCCACAGTGACTATGTCACTTCTCACCTGTTAACTGCCACCTGCTAGCAGCCAAGCTGGCCTTTCTAAAACTGAAGTCACTGATCTGCCTAAAATCTTTCTGGGCTCCTGGTGACCCTCAGGATGAAGTCTGAACGTCTTCACCTGGTCCCTTCCTGGCTCTTTAAGCTCCTCCTTCCTGTCCTTCTCATGCCCCCCCACTAACCTGCTCACTGAGGCCTTTCCAGAGCCCCAGTCTGCCCCTCCCAAGCTCACAGTGGTCCATGGCTTTCCTTCCGGCGCTCATCACCATTGTGACTGCATGTTGACTTGGGTGTGGAATTGATTGATGCCTGTCTCCCCGACAAGACCGTCAGCTCTGTGGGGGCTGGGACCGCGCCTGTATTATTCACCATGAAATCCGTGTTCTGCAGTGCCTGGCACATAGCAGATATGGAGTAAATACAGATGTTTCTGCTATGATAGGAGAGACGCAATTCTACAAAACCTGCAAAATCCTAAAAATGACAGAGCTTACGGGAAAAATAGGGCCAGGGCAAACCTCTCAAGGTCTATGCAACTTTGTAACCACAGCATTAACAGAAAACCATAATGATCCTATTAAAAAATATATGTTCAATTCTTACTAAATAAACTCTCAGTAAGAACTGGAAAGGTAACTTCACAGAAGGTGGGGAAGGGTGCCTTTTTTGCTGCTGGGTTATGGGGGGAAAGGACAACCTGCACACAGACTGAAGAGAAACATGCAGAAAGTGCTTTCATGCCAGAACTTGTGGCTGGGAGGGATGAGAGGAGGGGGGTGGGGGCGAACGGGCACAGGGAGAGCGCTCACCCCTCCACTTGCTGCTGGGTTCCACTGGATTAGCATCCTCTGTGGCCAGAGGCGGTTCCTTGGTGGCACACAATATTAACGTGCTGGAAGAATCTCGTAGGCCTGAATAGGACCGCAGGAAACACGCTGCATTTGTTGTGTGGGTGAGTGCATCTACGGCGCATTAAGGGTGGGTGCATTAATAACGTGTCGCACTCTGTGACATGGTTGGCTCACTCATCTGTCTGTCCCGCTGGACTTGGTGGCCATTCCTGAGTGACAGGGGCTCTGCCTGCCTTCTTTGTGTCTCAGGGTCTGTGGCTCATGGGCTGTCACCGTGAGGGCCCCGGGGCTGTGACAGATCACAGGCCTCTACTTCTGCCCTTGAGGAACTGAGTGTGTGCCAGGTGGCACTCAGAAGTTACCCCAGAACACTTGCTAGACAGATGCCTAAGCAGCATGGGCTCTGTGTTAGTGAGGGTTCCCCAGAGAAACAGAAGAGCATATGCAGACATACATATAAGAGGAAATTTATTATAGGAATTGGGTCCTGTGGTAATGGAGGCTGAGAAGTCCCATAATGTGCCATCTACAGGCTGAAGAGCCAGGAGAGCTGGTGGGATGATTTAGTCCAAGTCCAAAGACCTGTGAGCCTGGAGCTCCAAAGTCTGGGGCAGGAGAAGATGGATGTCCCAGCTTCAGAAGAGAGAGAATTTGCCCTTCCTCTGCCTTTTTGTTCTCTTTTGTTCTATGTGAGGGTCCTCAATGGATTGGCTGATGCCCACTTGCTTGGCTGATGCCCACTTGCACTGGTGAGGGGAGTAGTCTGCTTTACTCATTGGCCAATTCAAATGCTAATCTCTTCTGGAAGCACCCTTCCAGACACACCCAGAAAAGTTTTACCTGCTCTCTGGGCACCCCTTAGCCCAGCCAAGTGGACACAGAATTAACAATCACTGGTGCTGAGCCTGGGCCAGAAGGGGTGGACTTGGCAGATCATGAGGAGGTGGCATTGCCCGACCTGGAGGCCACGTGGATGTAGGACGTGAAGGAGGAAGGAGTCTGAGCAGATAATTCATTCAACAAGCATTCACTGAACCCCTGCTGTGCGTCAGGTGCTGTCCTGGTGCTGGAAGTCCATGGGTGAACACAGGAAGATGTGAGCCCGCATGGAACTCACACCCTGGCAGGCGGAGCAAGATAAATAGTAAAGTAATAAAGAAGTCAGGTAGTGTGTTCGCAGGTGATCAATGCATTGGAAGGAAGAAAACGGCAGCATGAAGGGGGTTGAGAAGGTGGGGGGGTGCCAGGGGGGCAGAGGGCAGTTTGGGGAGGATGGTCAGGGAAGGTAGGAAAGGGCAGATCTGACCAAGATGGGCAGGAGGTGAGGGAGTAAGTGGGGTAGGTATCCCCCCTTGGTGGGGAAGAACATGCCCTACAGAAGCAACAGCTAACTTCCAGGGTTTCCCACCCTTGGTGCTACTGACATTTTGGGCTGGGTCATTCTTCGCGGGGGGAGGCTGTCCTGCACATAGTAGGATGTTTAGCAGAGCCCCTGGCCTCGGACCCAGTAGATGCCAGTGGCATCTCCTGGTCGTAACTGAAAATGTCTCCAAATATTGCCAAATGTCCCCTGCGGTGCAAAATCACACTGAGCTAGAGAAGGACCCTGAGCTTCGAGCATGCGTGGGTGTCTTCAAGGGATAGCAGGAGGCGAGCGTGCGGGAGTGGAGTTAAAGGGGGACGGGGGCAGGCCAGAGAGGTAGCAAGCTGCTGCTGGTGCTGCTGGTGGGGTTGCTCTGGGAGCTTGTGGATTGTAAGCACTTGGGCTTTTCTTGGACTGCGGTGGGGAACTAGGGCAGGCTCTGAGCGGGGGCATGAGGGCCACAGCTCCCACCCAGCCCAAACAGAAACCGCACTCCCCGAGCAGAGCAGGCCCAGACCCAGTGTCTCAGAGACCCTGTTCTGCAAACCTTTCTTCCAAGACGAAACCAGCCCTGGAGGGGACAGATTGCTTTCCATTTACACCCTTCCCTGCTGGTGTCTTCATATTCATCACAGGATGATCAGTGTATCCAGGAACGGGGCTGTTGCCTTAAAAGGATAAATTAGTCTGACTCTTAACTCAATAATTAAAACCATGATGGCGCGTGGCCTGCAGGGATAATGTACTATTATTATGGTCGTTTGTTTCAATTAAATGCTTACTGATTTTACAATAGCAGCTGGGCACCTGTGCACTATATAGCTATTACTCTGAACAAGACATCTCAGATTTCAGGAGAAATTCATCAGCATGCGAGGGATCTCCCACCAAGCATGAAAGTTTATTAGAAATACTTAACTGACAAGGCTTCCGGGCGAGAGGCAGGCACTGGGGAAAGCTTCCTATTGGCTTTCATTTCCTTTCTTTGGTGCTGGAATATTTTTTGTTTTTTTCGTAAAAGGAAATAATTTTCAAGTATTTGACTCTTAAAGCCCAAGGAAACCTCAGAGAGCTGATTTGGTTGGCCGAGGAGGAGCTTCGGGTGTGACTTCCCACATGACTGATGCTGGAGTGTGGTCAACGAAATAATGCCCCGCCCCCGAGGTGTCCCTGGAGCCTGTGAATATGTTACCCTATATGGCAAAAGGGATTTTGCAGATGTGATTAAGTTAAAAATCTTGGCATGGGGAGATTATCCTGGATTATTTGGGTGGGCCCAATGTTGTACTCATGAATCCTTATAAGGGAGGTGGGGCAGGAGGGGCCAACCCCCTGGACTAGGTGGTGTGACAATGAAGCACAGCGAGGAAAGGCCACATGATGCGGGACCACAAGCCAAGGAATAAGGACAGCATCCATCCTAAAAGAAAAAATAAAGCAAAGAGACAGATTCCCCCCTGGAGCCTCCAGAGGGGACCTCCCCTGCCAGCACCCTGACTGTAGCCTGATGGGGCTGATTCTGGACTTCGGGCCTCTGGAACTTTAATAAGGGGATGAGTGTGTGGGGGTTTTTTTTTGTTTTTTTTTTTTTTTTTAAGATTTTACTTTTAAGTAATCTCTACACACACTGTGGGGCTCGAACCCACAACTCTGAGATCAAGAGTCGCACACTCCACCGACTGAGCCAGCCAGGCATCCCAAGTTTGTGTT